>NW_010229298.1:7176-7762 GCF_000690775.1 Eurypyga helias
ATACAGAGCGGGGAGGGATGTATCGGGGAGGGGCTGTGGGGGCAGGAGGGGACAAGCGCGAGGTCACACGAGGCCGGAGGAAGATGAAGCGCGACTTCCCCGGGCAGAAACCTCCCATGAGATCCCAGGGAGGGCATCCCCCTTCCCTCTGGCTCCAGAGGGAAAGCCCCCAGCCCATTTCCGTGCAGCTCAGCACCGGGAATGTGCAGAGACGCTGCAGGCAAGGGCTGGAAAAGAGGGAAAGGTTAAGGAGAAGAGAGTCCCAGGAAAAGCAAACCCCTCCAGCTTTGCTCGTCAGCGGGACGGAGACCCAGCCGGCAGCCCAAGGGGGCGGGGGGCTCCGAGCCCGTAATTGGGAGAAACTGGGACACCCCAGAGCCGCATCCAGCTGCTCGGGGGGTTTAGGGGCTCGGTACGCGCCCCCCTCGGGCGGGTTATGCTTCCTTGGATAAGAACGGGAAGGCTACACGTGCTACCTGGGAAGCCCGAGTCGGGAATCAGGTTGGCTACTCGTTCACTGAGCTCAAACAACATGGAAAAGCGTGGGAAGCGTCTCCGGAAAGGAGGGCGCCGGAAGGGAGCGCTT
>NW_010229298.1:7800-10036 GCF_000690775.1 Eurypyga helias
CCTCCACGCTCGCTCCCTGCCCGGCTTTGGGGCCTGAGGGTGTCTTTTTCAGGGAGCCCGAAGGCTCCCTGGGTGAGGAAACTCCTGAAGAACCAGGAGATCCGGCTCTTTCCGTTAGGCTTATCCCACAGCGCTCCGAAATCAGCCTTGAAAGGGGCAGGAGAAGAGCAATAAGGACCTGAATGTCCTTCTTTTGGGAGACTACGGGTGAATTTAGGGATGAACTCGAGATCGACATGCACTCCCCCGCGATGGGCTGACAGAATTCCTTGCTTCACCGTGAAATCATCCCAAAACTGCCAGGACCTGAGCAGGAATCCAGCCCTAACCCACTCCAGAACCAACAGGCTGGAGGATTTAAGGCGTTTTCCTGAATTTAAAGCGCAGTAAATCCTCTGGATGGGGGATGTGGAGGGGGAGAAGCAGCTCCTCGGCCTCCTTACCAGCAGAGAGATGACGGTGCTGGAATAATACGCCAGATCTTCTATGATTTCCGTGCGGCGGTTGGCTCCGAGGCGCAGGGATCGGCTGTGGACCTCCTCCGGCAGCACCGTGAGGATTTCCAGCAGGAAGGGCAGCGACGTCACGTCGTTGCTATACCTGGAACGGGGAGGAAGGACGGAAGGTGAGAGCCAAGGGTGTGGGAAACCCACACGTTGGCAGGTGGGTTGATCCGCCCGACCGAGGCCAGCAGCACGGCGCGTCGGGAAACGGGGAGTGGGATAGGAAAAACACCCGTCGGGCTGAAATTGGGGCGTCAGCGCCACCGACGAGGACTTACTTTTCCACCAGTGTCTGCACGCAGCCTTTCCAAGATGCCATTTGCAGGGCGAGGTCTGCGATCGCTAAAGCCAGCTGGAGGGGGGAAAAATGATCCACAGGTTAAGGTGGAGAGGGATGAAACGTGCCCAAAAGCTTGGGAGAAGGGATGCTGCGATCCCCAGGGTAAGGCTGGTGGGTACCCAAGCCCGCGGGGGGTGGGATGCATCCGCAGCATCCCCCGGGGGGTCAGGGGGTCACCGGAATACCGGATGCTCCCCACCAGGGTATCCAGGGGTTGGACAGGCTTCAGCCTGCGCCGTGTCGAGCACGCAGGAATGTATGGATAATGGGAATGTTGTATGGGGAATGGAGTTCTGAGAACAGGCGGCTCCGGGGAAATCACCCGGGGTGCTGCGGGGCGGGGTTAGGGGAAGCCTCAGGAAGGGCTGTTGCTCCCCTCGGCCTCTCCAAACAGCAAACAAGGGGGTAAAGTGATTGATTGAGCCAAATAACAAAGGAAGGTGGACGATTCCATCCCGGAGACGCGGCTGTGCTGGCTGCAGGCATCAACCTTGTGTTCTCCGTGCCGGAGGAGAAGTGACCGAGGGAGACCAAGGGCTTTACTTCATGGAATCACGGAAGGGTTTGGGTTGGAAGGGATCTTAAAGCCCATCCAGTTCCAACTCCCCTGCCATGGGCAGGGACACCTTCCATAGCCCAGGGTGCTCCAAGCCTCATCCAGCCTGGCCCTGGACACTCCCAGGGATGGGGCATCCCCAGCTTCTCTGGGAACCTGTCCCAGTGCTCCCACCCTCTGCGGGAAGAATTCCTTCCCCATGGACCATCTCCATCTCCCTCTTCCCGGTTAAACCCGTCACCCCTTGTCCTGTCACTCCCTGCCCTTGGGAAAGGCAGGTCACCAAGCCTGGCCACCAGCCCACATCCCACGGCCAGTTAGGCCTGACGGGAGCGGGTTTTCCTGCCGGGAACACCGCCGGCCCTTGCTCCCCCCAAGCCCAGCACCCACCTGGGTTACAATAACCGGCGACAGGTCTTTCAAGTTCTGGATGTGGGACAGCAGCGAGTCCCGTAAGGATGCGTGGGAGTCCGTGGGGAGTTCGTAGAAGGACGTCTGTATCTTCATCTTCATGGTCTGCGCCGCGAAGTAGCAGGATTCCACATCCTGACGGATCTGCAGCAGCTGGTCGGAGATCTCCCAGGCGTGGACCTGCGGGCAGAGCACCGGCAGTGTTGGCGAGCGGGCAGGGAACGCGGGGCAAATGGCGAGGGAAAACCCAAACGCGGCGGATGGAAACGATCCTCTCCATCCAGGGACACCCGACACCGTCACCCGCTGAGCTGGCGTCATGGTCCCAGGCCGTGGGGGCCGGCTAACGGAGGCGCTACCGAGGGTGCCGGGGCTGCGATGCTGGAGGATTTGGCAGGAGCACGTCAGCTTCCAGCCCACGGCATT
>NW_010229298.1:10078-11202 GCF_000690775.1 Eurypyga helias
AGGAAGCAGATCCGACGCCCATCCTTGGTGGCGAAGAGCAACAAGAGGCTTTTTTGGGTCAAGGTGGGTAATTGTCGCGCCTGTTACGCGGCGATAAATCCGGAAAGAGCCCAGGAAGGGATAAATGGAAACAGGGGGATGGGTAAAGGTCTCCCCAGATCCAAATCCCGACTCCCAAGTGCCAGACGGATGGTGCCGGGCGCATCCGCCAGTGCACACCGGGACCGGGACCGGCACGGCAGGCTATGGGTGCACCGAGAGCTCGGAGGAGACCAGCAACGAGGGAAACCGTCACCTGCCCGGTGCCCGGGAGGCTGCGAGGGACGGCGGGGCTGGAGCATGTTGGCACAGCTTGGGAAGAAAGCCTTGGATTTGGGGTGTCCTGGTAGGGAATGAGACCTTCAGAGGACTCCGGTGACAGGTGGAATACTCCTCCTTTCCTGAAAGGGCTCCAACGCCTTTTGGCAACGAGTTTTGCCAAGATCACTCGTTTTTTCTTAAAAAATTAAGCCTTTACTGCTCCAAAACACTTGGAATGGGAATTTCTGGGCACAACTAAGCTCGAACTAATCAATTCACCCCGTGCGGGAGACGGACAGCAAGTGCCTCACCCCTTCCTCTGCACCCCGAAAGCTGCTCCACGCCTGACCACATCCCGAACTCAGACTGCATTTTCCATCCCTATAATCCCTACCAAAACCACTTGGTTGGATCCCAAAGGATCCCTCTGATGGCAAACCAGGGGAGCGGGTACTCCCAATTTCTTCGTTTTCCCTTGAGGGAGGTGAAAGACAGCTCCAACCGATTTTACGCACGGCAAACATCGCGCCCCAAAAAGGGGGGGGTGTCCCTAAAGGCCTTGTGGGAGCTGCCGGCGAGGCAGGACCCCCCCAACCACCACAGGGGAGGATGTTACGTACATCAATATACGCAGGTATAAACGTAGCCGAAGCCTCTCCGGGTCCAGCAGCACAGGAAAGGGAATAAACAAATTCCATGGATTAAAATCACAGCGAGGGAACAAGTCACCCACACGCTGGAGGATTCTGCCCGTTTGCCTTTCAAAAACCCACTTTACCAGCACAAATCCAGGCGGTGACGCTGGTCACCGCGAGATGCGGCCG
>NW_010229298.1:11274-11879 GCF_000690775.1 Eurypyga helias
GCGCCTAAAGCTGCCAGGATGAACGGAATCCAAGGGGGAAAAAGCCGTTTCCTGGAGGAAGCATCCGCGTGGAAAAGCGGGTCCAGGCTCTAGTCCTTCCCGCTCACAAGTTTCTCCTCCTGAGGTGACATTTAGGCATTGAAGGGGGAGAAAAAGGGGTTTGGGGACGAGTTTACTCCCCTCCCGTCATTCCTAAGGGGAGCAGGGCGAGGACTCGGTGCAGCTGATTCCCCGTTATGGAAAATAAAGGGGTTTTTGGTTGAAAATCTGGCTCAAATTGATGAAATCCGGGAGGATGCATATGAACACCTCGGGAAATCCAAGGAGAGCCCCGGCGCTTCCGCGCTGACACGAACCCTACGTCTCCGTCCCGGGTATTTTATTTCTCCCCGGCCTGAGCGCGGAAAGAGAAAAATAAGAGAGACGGGTGGTTTCTTTTACAGAAGTTAAACCCTGGGGATGCTCACACCGCAGGAATCCGAGCTAAAACCCAGCCAACGTCTCCCAACGGCGCGGGATCGATGCTCTTCGCAGTTGGAAAACACACAATTCAGCGATGCCGCCTTCGGATGAGCATTTTCAGGCCTGAACCCTGGCATGAGGGT
>NW_010229299.1:0-65304 GCF_000690775.1 Eurypyga helias
GTGTGGGTTTGTTGGGGTTTTTTTTCAATAAGCATGTAATACCCAGTAACGGGGCCGTGGAGCTGAGCTGGTGGTGTGAAGGCACAGCATACAAAGTACCTACACAAAGATGGTTTTATACTACACTGGAGAAGCGGAGTATTTTTTTTCAAAGACAAAAATGATTAAAAATCAAAATAGCGGATGTCCCCTGTGATTGCTGCTTGCTGAGGATGTGTTAACTCACCAGACAACTTTTACAGTCCAGCAGCTTTAGCTTTGACGAGATAACCAGCCCACTGCAAAACGTGAAATCTCTATTACCGTGCATCCTCAGTGCTGGTATTTCTATAAGCATTCGGGCAGGTAATATTAATCAGGAGCATATCAGCAGCTGATTTTCACTCACTACTAATTGTGACGATTTTGTTTTTTACTATAATATTCACAGCAAACAATATTTACAGAGGGCTTTTAATATTTGTTAACCGGAGGACCTTCACAGGTTTATTTCCGTTGCAGAAACCAGCATCAGTAGATGCTGAGAGCAAGGCAGCGGAGCAACATCTTCAGGCATAAAGGATGAAACCACATGAAACTCAGCTTGGTTAGCAGGTGTACCTAGGCTCGAAGATAAAATGGTTTGCGTAGACTTCAAAACAAAACGCAGATGGGAACTGAATTCATGCACATGACTTGGGGCTGAGTTTTGAATGACTGCTCTCTGCCCTTTGCCATGGTGGTGGTTGTTCCCAGGGGTTCATGAAACTTCCCCCCACGGCAGAGGGGGCCATTGGGTGCCCTCAGCCTGCCAAGAGCCCCGTTTGCGGGGCGGCATCATGCTTGCCGGAGGTGGGTACAGCTCTCGGAGGCTAAGCGAGGAAGGGCTGTTTTCCATCACGGGGCTTCTCTCTATCCTGTCAGAGAGGCCGTTCCTGGTGTTTTGGGGGTTGCATGCAGCCCACAGCTGAGCCACCCACCCGGCCCTGCTGCTTCCAGAACAGCTGAGCTCACTGGCGTGTAAAGGAAAGGGAACTGCAGCTCCCAGTCTGCTTTGGGCACAAACCAGGAGACTATAAAGCCATGCAGAGGGCACGGAGATCTCTGTGGATCTCAGATCCTCGCAGAGAAGCAGAAGGCTGCAGTAATTTCTGATGAGGCGGCACCGTTTGCTGATGATACCTTGGCAAGAGGGAGATGCCTTGGTCCTGTTCGGCTTCTGCGCTGCTGCAGGAAGAGGGGGCAGAGGCTGCAGAGGAGACCCTCTCTCACCGGAGACAAGCAGCAGCATGCAAACTCTTCTGGGGAGCCAGGGCGTATTACCTCGCGCCCATAAATCTCCACGTAAATTTACAGCACTATATAAAAGTTTAAAAAGAAGGAAGAGGCCGCTGCTCTGTAAAGAAAGGAAGTGGTGGGGACAGGAGTAGGAACAGGCTTAATTTGTGCAGTAGCCTGGAAAGAGTCCATAGGGAGTTTAAAAAGCAATTGTGTTTTGGATCCTGAAATTAAGCAGCGAGGCGCTCGCTGTTTGGCTGAGGGTGAAGTGGTCAAATGTCATGACACGTGAGGGAAAACAGCAGCTTTCCATCCCCTGTGGGAGCCGCGGCACGAGGGGTTTGGATGGAGAGGGAGGGTTACCGCACTGGAGGAATACAAAAACCAAACCAAACAAGAAAACAACCAACCCAGGACAGGAAAGCACGGACGGAAATTTCAGCAGAAGGCCCAAGACTGCCACGGCAGCAACAGCCAGAGGCTCTGGTGTGGCTGGAGAAAGGAAGAGGATGCACAGGGGTGGGGGTGCAGGGGGAAGGAGGGCTGGGGATTATAAACCACTGTCAGCCTAATTTCGTTTCCCAGGAAAATAAAAAAAAACTATTTGTAGGCACACAGATGAGAACAAGGAGATGAGATTCAGCCAAGATGGGTTTGTCAAGAACATATTGCATCAAATCAAATTAATTTCCTTGTGTGGTAAAGTAATAGGCTTCGTGGATATACTTGAGGTTAGCAAGGCTTCTGACACAGTCTTGCAAACATCCTCCTAAGTAAACTGGGGAAGCACGCTCACGCGCAAACTCCTGCAACCCAACTGAAAATCAAATTGGAAACTGTACAGAAGGATTTAGTCTATGTTTAAAAGCTGATTCTGCGAGGCCTCCCAGGACCTAGTGCAAACAGGGTTTAGTAGGGAACAGAGATCACGCCTTCACGGAAAGACTTGAAATATTTTGAACACCCCCCTGTTCATGCTTAAAAAAAGGTCTTCATTCGAAATGACGAAGTGGAGAACTGTTTGTATAGCCTGACGAGAAGCTGCACAGTACTACAGTGCTGCAGAAATAATGCTCGGAGGGATGACTGGACAGGGCATCACCAAAGGCACCTCTGAGGAGGGTCATGAACTGAGCACAAACCAACGTCACGCTGCGGCAAACGAGGGAAGCTTGGTACCGGGAGGTGTGGAGGGTGAAGCAAGCCGGCCGCATGGACTGTCCCAGCCCAAAGAGGACGGCCAGCGCTGGGACCTGCTCGAAGACTGACCGAAGGGAGTGATCTGGAAGGGACAACAGGCAGGGAAAGGCTGGGCCAACCATGGGTCAGTCTGAAGACAGAAAGACTGAGGAGGAACACGGTAACTGTGATCCCAGGTAGAAAACACTGCTGCCAAGGAAAAGGGAGCCTTCGGTTCTCCTTGTTCACAGAGAATGGGAGTAGCAGTCATAGGCATAAACTACAGCAAGGAGAATAAATCAAAATGTGAGCAATACACATCATGGTTTGTAGGATCTCCATCGCTCAAGGCCTGTGAGAACAGATTAAGCAGATATGACCAGAAAAGCCTGAAGGGCAGTTAGTCCTCTCTGAGGGCAAAGAATTTGTTAGACCTCCAAAGGCCCCTGCCAGGCCAATGAGAGGCAAATATACTCTGAAATACTAGTGAAATTAAACGCTTGAGCACTAGCCCTTCCGCAATAACTCAGGGTATACAACCCAATAACTCAAGAAGACAATTTTAGGTTGTTTTGTTTAGGACTGGATGCCGTAAGACCAGATTGGGGGTGTGGTTTGCTACTACCTTCAATACAGCCAACTTTTCCCTCTAGGATTCCAGCTCCCTCCACCATCAACCACAACTCCCAGTAATAATGCTTATATCACCCATTTTTATTCCTCTGCTGCCCGAACAGTCATTCAGTGAAATGCCTTTAACAGCCTGGCCTTTTAAAATTACACACAAACACATAAGGGCTCCAACAGCTTTTCCCGTATGCGTAGGCACCACCGCCTGCACCCAGGTCAACGTGTCCTATTATCTTCATGTTTTGCTTTGCTGACATTTATGAATGCCACTGCTCAGTAAAAGAAAATTTTATTGGGCTAAGAAAGCAGGATATGGTGATGTTCATTATTGCTATAACTTCCACTTTCATTCATCATAGCCATAATTAATTTTCTAGCATGGGTATAGGCTGAGATTTAAAGCCATCCTCGTGAAATGAATTAGCCCGTTTTCTCATCTTATTTGGAGTTCCCTATTGTGAATATACTCCAAGTGTAATAGAGAGGCAATTTATGAGAATGAAATCTCATGTGTGTCCTATTCCTTGCCCTCTCTCTGGTGATTTTATTATGCCAGGGTGCCTCTTCCCATTTGTTTAGCGGGCAGGCTGCATTCGTTGTTATGGGTTCAACAGGTTGTCCAGCATACATCAATGCACAGCGGGAAGCGGAGACAGGCCTTGAATGCACGACATCCAACAGCCAAAGCATGCAGCTGGGGTCTGTGGGTGAGGGACGTTGCTGCACGTAGCATCTCGGCACCAAGGAAATCCGTAACAAAGGCTCAAGGTCATCCAAGACTCAGATCCTGCTAAGCCACAGATCAGTCCCGGAGGAAGAGCTCGACGCAGCAACTTGTGGGCATGAAGCCTGACCTGACCCAGGACTGTTACCCTGGCCCCAGCACACCTCCCATCACCGCCAGTTTGGCAGGCAACACAGCTGGAAGGGCAGGGATGGGATGGATCAAATGTTTTTGTCCGAAGAGGAGTCAGTTGTTGCTGAATGTTCTGAGATTTTAGAACCATCCTTATGAAACTAATTAGCCCCTTTCCTCATCTTATTTGGAGTTCCCTGTTGTGAATATAATCACAGCAGTGTGTGGAGAAAGCTGCTGGCTTCTGGGAATGAGCGCTCAGTTTCAAGGGAGCTCAGGAAAGCCAGTCGGAAGAAGTGAGGGTTTCTGCAAAGCAACGCAACGCGACGGCAGCGCTCCGAGGCCCTGCTGGGGGACTGCGGTGTTGGCGAGCAGCTAAAGCTCCCCAGGCCTTAGTACAAGAGTCTGCACCTTTTGGTTGTGTCAGAGAACTCCGGGGCTGAAAATTTCCCTGTTGAGGTGGAGGCAAAGGTTTTTCCACTGACTAGGCTTGTGAGTTTGCAGGCGGTTCCCTAGTTAAACCAGGGGGTAACTATTCCAGAAACTGAAAAAAAAGGCCCGTGGCATGAATCGTTGACTCCAAGCCTTCCTCTTTTGTTGTGTAACGTAAACATCTTGCACAGAAGAGCAGATCCTGGCGATCACACGGTTATAATGGCCCTCTTGCAGGGGGACACAGGGATGTAGTTGGAACCAGGGAGGGAACAACCACCAGCGATGCCCCTACCAGTGGCTGGGCCGATGCACCACGCGCACCATCTCCACCGTTGCTGCAAGACTGGCACGCTGACAGACTGTACAGCTTGTCCTGATGGGCTGGGCTGCATCTGCAGTTTAAACCACCCTGCTCTCTGTCCTGGGGGAGTCTCCATCCACCTTAGCACTGCAGCTTTACTATGAAGCGACCGCTTCGGCAGTTGGCATGCAGATTCCAGACAAGACGAAGAGGATGTTCTGCTGGTTTAATTTCAACCGAGTTGAAAACAAAAATTAGCACCGGTAACTCTTCACAGGATTTTTACCTTTGGAAAGCGGCTACATTTGATTTTCCAGAAAGCTGGGATGTAGCTAATTAAAATGGCACATATCATCCTAACATCATATCCTCACTACTGAACTTCTAACCTGACATAAATACATTGCATACTGTAACCTGTTTCTCCTGATTATTAACCTTGAACATGGCAACCTATAAATCATCAGTGAAACAGCTGGTGCTCAGCATTGCCCCAAAGGTGTATGATTACGATCATTTTATATATATCTTGGTATGCAGACATGAAAAATTCATTGAAGAGCTTGGTATTGTAAGACTTATTGTAATGAATTTTCTTAAAAACATAGATCATGCTTAAAATAGGTGTCTGCTCATTATAATGTAGCCATTTATATCTTCCTGAATTACTTGTGCATAGCTTGGCTGATTTCTTAGTGTCAAATGTGATTCCTAAACAAATTCAGAGTGGTCAGTTAGCCTGCACTTCAGGGTGAGATTTTCATTTTTAGCTTTATGCCTTTATTTCCTGTGGGGACCAGGACTCAAACTCGCAGAAATATCTAAAGGATTACAGATTTTTCCCAGCTGGAGATTCCTCTGCAACACTTGGTGTTACATCCATTGCTACGGGGATTTCCGTAGCTGCCGTTAGCATTTTAGCTGCGGGGATGATAGCTCTAGATTCACATGAGGTTCAGTGCCAGCCAACACAAGGATTGTGCAACCGTAAACCAGTAATAAAAGCAAAGGGAATAAACATACCCTAAACCAGGACATAAGACCAGAACTTGAAAATGAGCTTGTAAAATCCGCTAAATCTGCCTCCCAGGGCCCCAAGGAACACGGAGGGAGGGAGTAGGTCACCTGATGACATTATAGTCTTCAGGAGGGTGTCCCTCACCTTTTCCATCCTCCCAACAGCCACATACACACATAGAGCCTACACCAGATAAAAACGTGCTCCGTGATTTAAAGCTACGCAGCACCGACAACCCTGTTCCACATGTTCCCATCCCACACACATTTTGCAGGAAAGCTCTTATTGCTCGTGTCCAAGGTTGAGTGGTTGTTGGCAGGCGAAGGGAATCATGAGGAAAAGGCCCTGCATTTTGCTACTGATTCACACCAGCAATTTATCATCTTGAGACAAAACCATTCTTTTCCAGTAGGTTACAAGAGGCTTTCGTCACCTCTGCTCCCTCCTGAGGCTCCTCTGTCCTTAGGACGGAATGGGGGAAGAGTCTTCTTGTGCCAGCCCCATCCATTCATTTTCCCCAGGATAACAGAGACATTGAGAGGAGCTCTCCCTGCCCTCACTGTAGTCTCCGTTAGCAAAGCGCACCAACGCAAGGACAACTCCATCAAAGATACCATGTTGGCAACAGGCCCCTTCAGTCTTCTCCTTGCGCCGGAAGGGCATCGCTGCCACCTTGAACTAGGAAGGGAAGTCACTGTATTCCCACAGAAATCTTCAGTGTTTCTCCCAGAACTCCTGGTTCTGACTCTCCCCGTGACAATTTTTGTTTGCTGCAAGCAGCAGACACGCAGACGTTTGCGTGCAACCCCCTGGCACACTGGTCATCAGAGAGATCAGTGCAAATTTAATTTGCTTGTGCCTGCTCACAGCATATTTTCCCTTTCCTATCAGAAGGAGCAAAGACAAACAAAAACACCAGCTCCACAACTGCTTGCAGATAATTTCTGCAGTGCAAACAGCAAAGGCTCAGCAAGAAAACCCGATATCACTGCACGCAAACGTTGCTTAGGTCACCACAGGTATGTGGCATAAGAAGAGATCTGAAAAGCTACCTCTCCGTGAGGAATGAATGAAGCACATGGCAGAGAAGCGTAATTTGTACCGATTTAGTGAAGATCCTTTTAGCACACCAACCTGCAACTGCCTTAGGAAGGCTTCATTAGTGCGCAAGAAAGCCCACCTCATCCTTCAGCTTGTATACAGTGAAATCTACTGATCAAAACGGTTTCACAAACCCTGTTCCAAATCCTAGCTAAACACACCCACCTCTGAAATGGCTGTAGCCAAACGCTACACGTACTCAAGTGCCGTTACTGCATGGCGTGATCCCTGGTAGCCATCAGCAGCGAAGCTGATCCAAATTCATTAGAGGCTGTCACATAGAAAGGGTGCCAAGAGGAGCTGACAAACATGAGGTATTTAGCAGCATGGGCTGAAAACAGGCTGAAAGATCTTTTGGAGCTTGCCTCTCGTGGCTTCTAGAAAATTGCTTTTTTCCTTTGGATTAAATATAAATATACAGTAGATAAGAAATAATGGCAGCCCTTCATGTGGCAAGGGAAACTAATAGGGCAATGAAAAAGCTTGCTCAAGTGAAACACTAAGTGTTTAAAGCCAGCAGATGCCTTTTTCTTCTCCTGAATGCTCCTTTTTAGTGCACTTGTACAGCGCCAATGACAGAAGGTGCTCCTCGGTAGGAGCTGGTACTTGGAAATCTGGGCCTAAGGACTTCTTAAAAACTACTAATTTCTGCTGAAAGACCAGTGGACACGGGGAAGATCAGCTAACCACTGCTTGCTGTCTGACAGAAAGCAGACAAGGCTGGAAAAATTCAGGAATAATATCTTCCCATCTCCCTGGTGGATCCACAAGCTCCCTTGTTGAGGCAGCTGTAAATAAAGCCAGGGAAGAAACAGAGGAGGGCTTTTCACTTCTGCATGACCAGGGAATAAGAGAAGCTGCTACCTTGGAGTACCCTAGAGCTTCAGCACTCTACTGTCTTAATGTCAGGTTTGTCCCACCTGCAGAGCAACGTGTACAGCAGAAGCCTTTCTAGGGGAACACGAAGCTGTAACGACACGCATCCTCACACTTAAACCCAGTGCCTGAACATGCAGCTTGGGTAACCGTGACGGTCAGGTGAAGCAGCTCCACCACCAGATCCAGGCACGTCCAACGGAGCGTGAAGGAAACACGATGGACAACCAACCCTCCTCCCGAAGAAGTCCGTGTACTGATTTATGTTCACATTTTTATGACGTACTAGGCAGCCAAAACAGCAAGCGGTCCCAAGGCCGAGGGGCAGCAAGTTGCGCAGCGGAAGCCATAGCCAGAGTCCTGCCCCAAAAGTGGGACTCAACGGGACAACGAGAAGCGAGACCCAAAAGCTTGGCACACGGTTTTATACGGAAGCAGGAGGCAGCAGAGAGAAGCTGACAGATTTGGCGTCTCACAGCGGGGTAGCAGGTTTGCCATCATACAGTGGCAGCAATTGATTGGGGGGGAGAGCCCGAGATGTAATGAAGACTGTCACGTTCAAGGCTGAGCTGAAGTCTCTTACCCAGGCAGTCCTCATCAGGGTGGTTTGAGTGCCGCGTGATCGTTGCTAACATCAGCCTCACAACATCTCTGTGAAGAAGGCAAAGTGTCATTCTCCATTCTGAAGATTGGAAACTGCAATTAAAGCGACCGCCTCGGGGAAGCAGACAGAATTAGAAATTGAATCTGGAGTCCTGGTCTGCCGATTCGCCCCTGGGCTCACACTTCAAACTGGCAAGTGGGCAACTTAAAACGCTCAAAAGGACACACACTTTTACCTGCGGCCCAAGGGACGCGCTCCCCCAGACTCCAGCGCTCGCTCCAGCCTAATCCAACGGGCACAAAAGAGCAAGCGCTGCTTGCAAAACAAAGCGCATACCCCACTGGTCACTAGAGTGCTGCAAGCTGGAATCAATGCGATGATTGTGACAGCTGAGAACAAATTCAGCTATGTTTGACAACTTCCAGAAAATATTGGCAGAGGACAGGGAGTCTGCACTGCCCAGCAGCACCTTTGTGAATTGATTAGCCATATAGCAGATGGCAAGCCTGCTGCAGACTGAGACAGCAGAAGATGGCCAGTCTGGTTGAGAAGAACTTGAAGACGACGGGGAAGAAAAAGCACGTCCTCACAGTGACAGCCCAAAACGCTATTTTGGAAATATCAGATGCACGGCAGATGAAGAACGGGACTGAGTTTTAACGTTTTCTTCAGCTGCTTATTACGAGCACCTGTCTGGCTCATAAAACAATATTATATAGCTCAGTTTAAACCTTTCCCTTTGACCTCTTTCCTTCATAAAAATCTTTAAAGAAAACACCAAACCCCATTCATTTAAAAATATTCTTCCAAGCAGGTCTTAGATAAACCATACAGCAATCAACCAATACGTTTGAGAGAACTTGCGTGCTTTCTCTGAAAGTGGCCATGTCCTGAAAGTTTGCTTTTTAGGAAAACATGTTCCGGACAAAGAGCAAAGGGCTTTGCTTCCCTCCTCCTGCCGCATATTTTTGGGAGGGGTTTGGCACATGTTTGGGGGGTAAAAAAAAAAAAAAATCATATTTTTAATGGTTTTAGGAAGTGCCTGAAGCTGCTCAGATTCTGCACAGCTGCTCATCAGTAGCCAACCATGGCTGAAGGAGCAGAAACTATGGATCGGAGAAATATGCCATCTTTGTCTGGTGCAGAACAATGCCGCCGCAGTGAAATACAATGGCTGTCTCTTATTTTCCACTAGGCCTTAGAAAGAGGAAAAAAAAAAAAAAGAGAGAGAGGGGTGGGGGGGGAAAAGGGGAAGGATCATGGAGTTTCCTTGCAGGGCCTCTACGTTAGCTCTGCGCTCACAGATATGCAAATCCTTCCCCAGGCCCAACAATAGCAGAAGCCCTGTGGGAGGAGACCAATAGCACAGACCAGGCGGCTGCTGCTCCCAACTCCTATGCCTACACAAGGTCCACAGGTTCCTAGGACTTCCCAAAAACTGGAAGGTCAAAGCATTGTCCAAGGAGAGCTGCAAAAGCTCTGGTGACAGAGCTCATCGCCCGCCGAGCGCACTGATATGGGATGTTTGGAAGCTCCCAGTTTGCCTGCTATTGGGTTTACGGATGCAACTGCCCAAAAGATTGATGAATCCAGGGTCCGAAGCCTGTATATTGCCCCTTGGGTGAATGAGGCTCACATAGAAAAAGTTGGAACGGAGAGAAAAAAGAAAGGAGCTTCTGCAGTGAGAGACCCCATGAACAACGCTTGCTTCTGCGTACTCTGCACAGCCCTTCTGAAGGGGGGGCTGGGGTTGGTTTTGGTTTTAACCCAGACGACAATTACCAGGATTTAACAAACTCTCTGACGTGCAGCTATCAACAATACCTAAAATTTTAAAGCAAAGACTGAGGGAGTACCAGCCCCAGACTGGAAACTATAGCACAGAGCTACTGCCACACAAACAACTCAAACCATTAGGGTTTGACGGTTTGAGCAGCGCTGACAGCAACCTATAAAAGCTGGAAAACCAAAACCATTCAGTGATGCGGACTTACACCCTTTTAAAGAATGTACTTTTGCACTCCAGCTCACGTTGTCCTAATTATTTGCTATTTTGCATCACCTAAAGCTGCGCACAGGCTGAGCTGGGACATTCACCTTGCATTCGGAAGGTTTTTGATTGCTTCCAAAACTCCCATCCAACTTCCATCACAGCAACTCCCAATCCATAAGGCTTCATTTTCCTCAGAACAGCCGACTTACGCTAGTGATTAGAGCGGATGCCTGAAACATCACCTGTGGCAGAAGCCGACTTCAGGTCTCTCCAAGGCATCACCACCTGAAGTCCAAGAGGGGTGCAACAGGTTACTCACACAGCACGTGTAGCACAACCCGCAGCCCGCGCGCTCTCCCAGGGAGTGGAGCCAGAAAGCGTGCCAGCACCTTTCAGGCCCTCAGGGAAGAGTTTGGAGGCTGCAGGACTGAGAGCCCTCAGACACCTCGACATGACCGGACACCTAGCCACCGCATTACAGCCTCGGAGGTAGCGGACAACGCATGGTGCAGAGCAACATCAACGCCCCAAGCAGTTTCGCACGCAGCACTGAACTCGCTGGGAAGCTTAGTGGTAGAAATGCAATCGATGACCCATTCTGCCCCACCCGAAATCTTAAGTCACTTCAATGAAAAAGTGCATGTTTTGCTGCCCTAAATGGCCAAGGTCCTCTAGAAAGGGTGTTACTCCAAAAAATCCCAGGAGACCGAAGCTGAGAGAAGATACCTGGGACTAGTTCAGGAGTTTGTCAGATGGTTTCCAACACCGGAACCAGTTCTCCTTCACAGTCCAGTTCCTTGAAACTGTGTCTTTAGCAGCCCGAGCAGGTTTGTTGTCATCGTTTCCCTCGGCAGGGTTGCACACAGACAAGGCTGCGTTAGCATGCAGAGCACTGCTGCGCTTTGACACAGGTAATTCCTTCTTGAAAGCAACAAAAAACCAGTCATTTGTATTCCTCGATAACCCCCATTAATGCCTCCATGACCATTAGGAGGTCCAGCAAAAAGTGGTTGGTGGGAAAAAAAGGCTTCTCACAGAGATGGACAAAAAGCATCCTCCAGATGTGAATCAAGTGCAGCATAGTACTTGATCTGGGCATCTCACGTAAGCTTTTATTCATCTAGACACGCTTTAAAATGCTGTGAGACTCTCTGCAACAATTAACATGTAAAAACTCTGTCAAATCAAAGAAAAACCTTCATATTTTCATGTAATACATTTCTCGGACATTAGATGGCAATCCCCCCACTCCATTTTTCATACCAGGGGCCCATTATCTCTTCCAAAAAAAAAGGGATGTCACCTTCTTTTCAACAGGTGAGCAGGCTGCTTGGCAGGTGGGAAGCAAGGCTGTTGAGAAGGCAGAGGCTCTCCCACTACCGTGGCATTTGTTTGGCTGAAACGGTTCTCCAGTTGTGTTTTTCCTTAGATTAGGAAAGGCAGACATGCTATATCATTATGGAGGAACCCTTGGGATAGGGGGAAGATTCACTTCTTCATCGCTTGCACACCCTACGCCACGACTTGGATGTTCCCGTGCCAAAAACCCCATAGGCAGAAACAGGCGGTTACCAGATTTCCCCCCGTTTCAGCAGAGGAAGGGGGTTCGGAGAAGAAAAGGGGTTAGCGTGGCATTTAACAAGACAATTTCTAGTCTTGCCAATTAAAAAGGGCCCTCCCAAGGGATATCATTAGTCTGTGTAAATCTTTGCTGGGAATTATAAAACTGAATTTAAAAAAAAAAAGGCGGCTCATCGATACCAGTATATACACGCAACAGGAAGCACCCACCAAGTTTTGCAGTGGGAATTCTATAGATAGAATAAAAAAAAAAATAAGGCATGAAGCATTTAAACAACTTAACAGCTCAAACGAGTTCAGCCTAACACACCTGAACAAGTTAGTGCACCTGGGCTTTCAGCCTCCCACTTTCTGTCCTGGCCTCTGTGTGATGTTTTAGAGGCAGGAGTAGAATCATAGAATCACAGAGTGGTTGGGGTTGGAAGGGACCTTAAAGACCATCTAGTTCCACCCCCCCTGCCATGGGCAGGGACACCTTCCACTAGACCAGGTTGCTCAAAGCCTCATCCAGCCTGGCCTTGAACACTTCCAGGGATGGGGCGTCCACAGCTTCTCTGGGCAACCTGTGCCAGTGCCTCACCACCCTCTCCGGGAAGAACTTCTTCCTGATATCTAATCTAAATCTCCCCACTTTCAATTTAAACCCGTTACCCCTTGTCCTGTCACTACAGGCCCTTGTAAAAAGTCCCCCCCAGCTTCCTTGTAGGCCCTCGCACCTCGTCGGCCATTCAGTGATGCGCGTGGCGGGGGGAACCCTTCCCGGCCGTCATTAATTCCGTACGATCTAAACGGCAGTAGGAGACATCCTGGCATCTACCCGTTTCAACTGCGCGTGCCTGCGATTCATTCACACAAAACTCAGCCTTCCTTCCTCGGCTACATTCACCGCTAATGTAACGCTCTTTTCAGGTCAAGTTCACCCCTTTTCATACGTTCCCCCTCAGGACGGAATTTTGGCCTCACAACACTTGCCCGTTCGAGCTCTTGCATGAACCGCCAGTGGCCACGCAAGCGAGGTTTGCAGCCCTCCAGCATTCCAAAAGCACAGACAGCGTTAGTGTGAAGACGGGGGTCCACCCACCACTGGCTACTCAAAGAGCTAATTCTTCATGTACTCCACTGAAAATCTAACCTTTCATCCCCACGCTCGAGACGGTTTGTGTATGTGTGTGTCAAGGTGACAACAGTGTGAAAACACAAGTTCTCAAATGGTACATTATCTCGAATATCAAAAGGTCACAAAAGGGTACAAATCGGTAGCTCTCCAGAAGAGACACTGGTTTTTATGAAAAGTGGGTCAGTTTTAGTTTCATGTAGGTTGTTTGACACAGTGGTTTCTGGCATCACAAGCCCTGGTCTACAGGATACCACAGAGCCTTTGTATCCCTTGCTGTCACTACAGCATTGTGTTTTTCTACCCATTAAACAAGGATAAATGACCTAGATATTGTGCCTATTAAAGCCTCATTTTTCTTTTGCCCTTTTGTTCTTTAGTGTACCACATTATCACACGCTGAACACATTTTGAAGTATTCTTGGTCTCTCACGCCCCTCTGAAGGGGTAAAGTAGGGGTTTTAGTGTGCGTTTCTGCGGAGTTACTTAGAGTGGAAAACATGAAGGTAATTCAAGGTTTGTCTTCCTGCCTAGTCCCTCGAAGACGACCAGTTCAGCACTTACAGCCACTAATCTATAAAGAGTATAGCAGAAAAACGCTATTAAAAAAGCCACAGTGCAAATACAGAAAGCGAACGCCAGTTCTGACGTCCCTAAACACTGCGTTCTATAATTACATCTCTGCATATCATGGGTCACTTTTATTAAAAGCATCATTACTACAGTTGGCAGCAATTTACATCTTATCTTACATGATAGCAGTTTCCAAAGGAAAAAAAAAATAAAAAGACATCACAACAAAGAAAAACAATACATTTACAAAGTCATGTCTGTAAACTTCAAGGCTAGTTTAGAGTTGAGGTAATGCTGTTTAGCTTTGTGGCTAAAGTAACAAAGTCCTTTAATTTAAAAAAGGTACCTGATTTTTTTTTCTTTTTGTTTATACCAGTGCATTACAAGATCACGAGACGATTAAACTGTAGCTTTATCCTGTAAGAACCTTCTCCGCGGGTTAATTTCCAAAAGGTACTCTTCACATTCAACAGCTGCCTTATTATTGCTGCGTCTCAAGACAGAGACATTCACACTATCATGAAGATTGTCAGAGAGAGAGTGTGTGTGTGTGGGTGTGGGGGTGTGTGCACGCGTGCGAGCGGGTGAGCTCCCATACAGTCAAAATGAAGCGCGAGTACGATATGTATGGTAAATTTCATCTTGACCTTCACAGCAAGAAAAGAAATAAAAATTAAAAAATTAAATAACTTCATCCTTCCTTTAAGCAGCACTTCCTTCTATTAGTGCCACTTGGTAACAAATTGCTGCTTAATTCATAATACCAATGGTACCAAAAGAAAAAAAAAAAAAAGCAGAGCATTATGTCAATTTCCTTAAAAAGACATGATCACCTCTCAAATTTCATCTCTCCTAGGGATAATAAATAATGCACTGCACAATACTTAATGACCAAGATACCTTTTGACACATCTGTATAACATGACTTGAACTTTTTTTTTTCTTTTTTGCTACACTATGTTACAGAACAGCTTATAAAAACTAAGTATGGACAATAACTGTGAGTGTAAACAGTAGGACTACCACTTGTCAAAAGTTTAAAACACTTTAACTGTAACTGGTACTGGTTATTCATCATTTTCATTGTTTTCTATTTCTTCCCCCCCATCAAGTGAGTCTAATTCTTCACCCTGTGCTATTTCATCTTCTAAAACGGAGGAATCTGCAGTTTTATCAAGGCTCTCCTCTGCATCACTGCCTTCGAGGTTTTCTTCATCCTTAAAGGCAGTTCCTTCAGTTTTGTCAGTAGCCTTCTCTTCGTTGGAGCCCACTGCGTTCTGAAGTCCTGCTAGTGCTGGGAAACCGGGTAGAGTCAATCCTCCCAGTCCTGGAGGTAGAAACATAGATGGATAGAAGAGGCCAGGAGCCATGGTAGACAGCAGGAAAGGATTGAAGGCCAGAGGGTTTGTGGGCAATCCAGTGTTGGTGGTGGTAGTAGTGGTGGCGGTAGTCGCCGCAGTAGCAGCACTGACAGATCCATTCGCAGAGTCAGTAGCAGAAACAGTGTCTGTGCTTTTCTCGGAGTCTTTGTTCTCCTCTTCATTCTCATTTTTCTTCTCTTCAGCTTTTGAAGCGCCATCCTCAGTCTCTCCTTGGCCGGAAGCAGTAGTGGCATTTCCAGTAGTAGCCGTTATCGGGTTATTCAACAATCCGCTTAGTCCAAACATATTGGGCAATCCTGCCATCCCTGGCAACATCAGAGGCAACATGGCAGCCGGATTTTTAGCATCCCCCCCAGCAGCAGCAGCTGTTGCTAGCCCTGACGGGAAGCCCATGAGGCCTGCGAGCTGGAGAGACTGCAGGTTCTGCAGGTTCTGGAGGCTTGTGAGGTCCATTCCAGCAAACAGACTGTTCATTAGTAGTGGGTTGATTCCCGAAGTTGATGCTACAGCAGCAGCTGCTGCAGCTGCTTTGGCAATTTCACTTTTTGGCCTTCTTCCTCTTCTGCTTGCTCCTTCCTCCCTCACAACAGGTCCAGTGAGAAGACGGTCAAACATGGACTCCGGAACAAAACCCTGAGAAAAGGGGATGCGAAAAACAAGCTTTATTCTCGAGCAGCTTTTAGAGCTTTCGGCAGTGAACTGACGGCGATACGACAGAGGAAAGAGAAGGGATTTCAGCACGCTCCGAAGCAACTTGTTTTCCAGCCCCAGCAAATCGTGACTAGCTAGCTACTGAAGAGCACAGCAGTACAACACGCAAGAAAGAGTGAAGAAAGAGTCACAGGTTTTGTATAGTTAAACACAGCAGTAAACCAAAACATGCTGAAACTCTGTAGCTTCATTAAAAAAACCCTCTGATATACTGCAGTTAGGAATTTATAGTTTTGTACTTCGCACTGAACTTCAGAGTACTAATATCATTTTTAAAGTGTGTATTTGTAGAACTGTACCCTTTATTATCTACAATAAATAAAATAAAAATAAATAAAAAATAAAAGGCAGAAAATAAAAGGCAGAAAGTCTAATAGGTGATGCTGCCTGTTACCAAGATGACAAATCCTATTTCTGAGTATGACAGATATTTTCTCAATCATTCCTAATGTATGAATACCTGTGTTTCTTAAGGATTGTTGCTTAGAAGAAAGAAATAATGCAAAACAAAACGCTGAAGGCTGCCTTACTGGCAGAAATGCAGCAGAGTACAATCTCCTCAGCTCAAAAGCAGCTACGAGAGATAAAGACTTAATAATCAATTTACACAGCCTTCAACTTTTCCATGCTATAATCTACAGTGAGGCACGAACAAAAGTTTCACTTACAGACTGTTTAACAATGTCAGTCCAATCTGGAGCAACAGCAAATTCAGGATTTTCTTCCAACCATCTCGGCAAGTCCTTCATTGGAGGGGCCATAGCTCCACCCATCTTATGCAAAAGACAACGTTAGTCCTTAAGAAAACCCACCAAACCCAAACAACTATTTATATGAACATTTTCCATCTGTGCACTTTCATCTCTGAAGGATGGCAATAAAGACTTTCAGTTCAAATTGTGGAAAACCACATGGAAACATCTAATGATACCAGACTTGAGAAAGCCCATATTAAGGGAAAAAAAAAAACACCTAGTGAAATGCTGCAGCTTAGGCAAGGCCAGGAATGAAATCGGATAAGGATAAAAAATATGCTATATCATTTCAAAAAGCAAGACTTATTTACTCAAGTCATTAATACGTTTGTATCAGAAGAACGAAGGAGGAATTAAAGGAACTGGGTGCTACATCCCAGTAAGAGTATCTGCCAGCGCCAAATCATTAAACTTCTTCAAAGAAAGCTTGGAATAGCAAGCCTGCCTTCCACACACAAAGACATTATGACAGACCCCCACTGAATCAACTTAGATTTTACCTTCTTTCCATTTCGTTTATTTACAACAGGTACCCTTTCTTCTCCTGTCAAGGTGTTTATATCCAGTTTATTAGGGTTTCGACATCTGTGTCGTTTTTGTTTCGGCTTCTGAAATGGGGAAAACAGCACATCTGCACTCTTCTGGAAAGAAGAGAAACGTATTGCTTTTCAGTTTTTCATTTTCTTGACAAAAATCACCAATTATGAAACCTCTTCTTACAGCAGTTTTAAGAAGGGGTTAATTGCTTTACCCTCAGATCATCTCAGAAAACTCTTTTATCAGACAAATTCTGCAGACCTTGACACAAACACTGTTTTAACACCTTGTTATATACAAATACTGGGAGAGGAAAAGCAACCCATGCACTCTGGTGCCATTTGGGGGTTTAGGTATTATATTAATCGTGGCTAAAGAGAAAACCTCTACTGAAAACCAACAGGTAAGAATCCAATGACACTCTTCAACGTGAAGAAATCCGTTTTAATGCCTGTAAAACTGACTTTTGCATTATTCTAATACAACAATGATTTTAGAATCACATACTTACTGGTACATAACTTGGCATATCTACAGTGTAAGTGGGATGCAATTTAAGCCATTCAACTAAATCCTTGTTTTTAGGAGCATCCTCCCCCACCAGCCTGGTCCCATCCTCTAGATTGATTACAGGGATGCGAGTGTCTGGGTCCAGTTGACCAGGAGATGGAATGTTCCTTGCTGGTAAGGCTTCCATATCTTCCTCAAAAGCTTTGGTCACTTCTGCATCCTCCTGAAAACATTAACATCTGTATTAATTCTCACTTCAAGGGTACAATTACCTGGGAAAAATAATTTCAAGGACTGAAGCTAAATGCTCAAGGAGATTTTGCATAGGTAAGAGATAATGGGGTTTAAATATTCACACTACGTAAAGCAGTACTGTTACATTAGGGAATTTTGTACGTTTAGCAGCCTTGAACATACAGCTAAAGACAGAGCAGTTTTCATGCATTTCCAGTTAATGGCCCCCCAAGACCTTCCCCTTCCTACACTGTATGACAAGACATACTTAAGCCTCAAAATGTATATAGTTATAAATAGATTATGGTTTTAGTACAAAAAAAAAAACCAAAACCCAACCCAAAACTAAATAATCATCTTGTCTTCTTGGAAGTAAAAGTTACTTAAAACTCAGCCACAATTTGCTAGAGTGAAAACCTGATGTGAACACTATTTTGTTTGGTTCATAAAAGATATGACATCTCTCAACACGAAGAAAAACATAGGTGGGTAAAAAACTACATTACTATCAAGGAGAGTACACCACCACCTTAAACTCCCATCCAGAGAGTACTAGGCACAGAAGAACAAATAGGAGACAAAAAGGTTGCTGCTTACTACGGTCAATGATGTCCGCTTGTTGCTCATAAACAACAGATCAAGCCCTTCTACATTTTTCCTTCTTCCTCTCCTCCTCTTCATGGGCGGTTCTCCATCTATTAAAGAGCCATTTAGTAGATGCCTTGTGGGTGTGCGTGAAAGACCTGCTTGCAGCAGCTCCATTTGAGTTTTAAAGGCATCAGACACAGGTGTGGAGACATTAGGCAAGATAAATTTTGAAGTAACAGATGAAAAATTTGAGGTAGAACTTGTCGCCTCTCGTGAGGCCTTTGATAAATCTACAACCTTTTCTTGTCCATTTTCTGAGACCACCTGAGACTCACGTAACTGGGCAACCATTTCCATAAGATTTCTTCTCTTGGCAGCTCTCTCAGCCTCAATTTCAATCTTTCTTCGTCTCCTCCTTCTCTGACGTGGAACCGATAAATTGAGTGCATCTTCCTAATGAAAAATGAGCATTCCCAGATATTAGCAAAACTGTTTGCTATGCTGAACTTAAAGTAAAATACAAGATAAAATTTTAGTTGAGAGAGAGAGAGATGCAGCCTTGCCTTTGATAACTGAGGAGAAGCAGTGATATCTTCACTGCCGCTGACGCTGGCTTGACCAACCATGGAGAGCTCTGCAAAGCTCCTTTTTTGCAGTGGGCTGTCCACAGCTGTCGGAGTATACCCAGGTATGAGCCCCTGGAAATCAAACATCTGGCGCCTATTTACTGGCCACTTCCCTTTCAGCACTGCTTCACAGATGTTGTCTAATCGGTTGATCATTACTCGGTCCTGCATAAAGGAAAAGTACGTTGTCAACCTTCGGTCTGAAAGTCGCCTTTTAAACTCAAACGAGTGTAACGACACGGTCCAGCTTCCAAAGCTGAAGAGATACATTCAAAAGCAACCCTGCTCGTTGGTCAGGATAAACCAATCACTTACAAGAAGCCAACACAAGCAATTTTGTAGGATGAGGCATCGCTGGCATTTAAAACCTGCAATTTATACTGGGGGGAAGGAGGAAGACAGACCAAGGTTTCTGTACCACAATGTACCAATTGAGAAATTTAACAGAAACGTGCTATTGTTTTACGCTGCAAAACTTCAGCAGTTAGCAAAATCAACAGTTAGAAAGGGAAAACCGAAACATCTGCAATCAGTATCTTAAAGCCGCGGTTCTCCAGATGCAAGAGGCTGGATCTGCAATTCTGTCCTAGGAAGTGGATCCTCATTAGCGTCACTATTAATAAAGTTCAACATTATGAAACGGGCACCAACCTAGGGACATCTAATGAATGTCAATTTTCATTCCACGCCCATTATCACTTCAAATTTCACTGAAGCGTGTACACTAAGAATCTCTAATTATGTTTATTAGTCTACTTATGCTGAACCTATACAGATGAAGGATTTTTTGTTTTACTTTTACACTATGACTGGAATAAGATTTTAGTCCATGTTTCCAAAATACCTGCTGAAAGCAAAGAACATGAGTATCATTTGATTTTTCCCATTTCAGTATTGAAAAGCACATTCTACACTAGCCTGCACGAAGAAGTAGAAACTTCAGAACTATGAGAAATACTGCTGGTTAGGGAATATGGGCATCAGCTAGCTTCCTGAACAGCAAAACAGTGCAAAAGCCACTAGCAAATCTCAGCAGCTGCAACAGACTGCTTGCTTTCCCCAGGAATAAGCCTATTACGAACAAGGTCCTCCCACTCTGCCCCCCCTGTCCCAAACCAGATGGCCCTGTTATGGTGATTAGTAAGCTTAAGACTATTACTACTTTATTTCTCTTTCTATCCTTACTGCAAAGGGAGTACCAAATTATGTATGCATTTATTACGAGGTTATGTTTTCATATGTTTAAAAACATTTTATATTAGATAATTTTCTGCACTGTTACAAAAATAAGATACAGCTTTATCCTATCTAAAACTGCTGCTTATGTTTGCAGGATACCTTAATACAATTACATCTGTCAACATTACGTAATGGCTTAGATCATGTAGGTCACCAATACTCTTCTCTACAGTCTCCTCACCCCAAAATAAAAAGGTGATCTTACAAAATCTCTCAACACTGCAGATTGCTCTACAGATGAAATCCATAACTCAAAATCACGTTTGCTTCCATCAGTACTGGTGCAAGAGGTGTGATTCTGCTGACATACAGTTAGGAGCCCATGAGGAACTCATGCCTATCAGTAGTTTGGTTTTCTGCTAAATGACACCATTTACAGTAAAGCAATTCCTTTCATTTCCTCTGCTAATTTGTAAAAAATCTAGGAATAAAATGCTAGTCCACCAATCATTCACAGAAAAGAGTCCCTTGCCTACATGAAGCGCAGGATCATACAAAGATCGCCCTTATTTTGCAAACACAATCCTGCATTTTATCCGTATTGAAAGACACAGATGCCACTCAACCCCAACCAACCTTAGGCCAGAAAGAGAAGGCAAACGTTCTCTCGTGAAGCAGCTGAACCACAGAGGGATCCCCATCTTCCATGTAGAATCCATCACGTGTTTCATCCCTTGCGGTACTCATGGAGGCATTGCTTTCTTCATCAAAATTCTTACCCTGAGAAACTGCACAGGCATTAACTAGGGAAGTTCCCAATCACCCAGTGTCACTCTAACTAGATTGGTTAAGAAAACCAGGCTTGACACAACATTTCTCACTCAGGCTTTTGTTCAGCCATTGCTACAGGGGAGCCTTAGCCTTCTGCACTTGGCACAGAGACCGTGCTTACTGGCTCAGTGAGCTATCCTGGAAATCATCCCTTGTGGGGGAATACCCCGCTGACGCTGGGTGGTTTTTATGAAAGCTTATCTAGCCACCTGATACTCGGAAAGGCAGAGGAACTGCTACATGTAGCCCATCCCAAGTTCCATAATGGCTCCGTGTGTGCCACTTACCAGCTGGCACAAGTCACAACAGCTGTGGGGCTAAGCACACAGAACTGGTCTGACCAACGCTTTACCTTCAGGCTGGGAGGATTCCTCCGATTTATCATCATCATCCAGCTTCTCCTCTTCATCTTCTTCTGAACCTTTCTCAGAAATAGATTTTGGGTCTACGTCTGTACTCATTTCTATATCTTTCAATTCACATTTAACAGAGCCAGGCTCAGCCTCAGCATCACAGTCTGGTTTAGTGTCCTTATCTGCATTATCCGTCTCCTCTTTGACATCAGACTTTTCTTTGGCCGCTGGATTTTCAGACCCTTCGGCTTTAGACTCCGTTTGTTCTGTTGTCTTTTCTTCTTGTACTGGTGTGGAAGGGACAATAGGCGGTGTTTGACTGCAGCCAGCACCCATAGGGTGTACAGAAGAGACAGCGTTTGCATTACCTGTCCCTCTGTTTTGAGCAAAGTTTTTGTGAGCCTCAAGAAAAGAGAGTTCAGGATCATTCAGAATGTGATAATCTGTCCTACTGACTCCATGTTTAGCAGCACCAATCAATAAGTCTTTGTCATGTTTACCACACTCCCACCACTCTGGCAGGTCCAAGCTCGGTTGGCAGAGCTTTAGCCTCTCCCCCAGCTGCGGGTGATGAAGAACCTGTTCACGGATTTTCCGCAACAGCTCTATGCGATATAAAGTTCTAGAAGCACGCTCTTCTGTGATCGGCTCAATCAGAGTGGAAAGATCAGGCGGTTCTGCAACGACACCAATTTGTGGTGTTTTACATTGATTAAATGTACACTCGTTTCAAAACCATTACACCTGGGCACGAAGTTTCGACAGCCCCACTGTCTCAGTGTTGATTTTTACAGTCGGTTAAAACTTACCATCATCTGGTTTGACGGGCATCCGGCACACTCGTCTACACATATTCACAAAGCCGTTAAAATACTTCTCCAAACTTTCATCGGACTTTTTATCAAGCCTGGCAAATGCTCTGAATTGATTCCAGTCAAACTGATGTTTTACAGGATCGAAAATGATTCCAAAAGTAGACACCACACGATAAAAATCAGCTTCTTCTCTTCTTGTCCACCTAGTCACGGAAGAAGCAAGATAGTGAGGCCACAGAATAGGAGTCCAAACATCGTTTGGATGCCCCAAAACCCCCAGTAAGCTTAAAAAAAAGCAGTACTGGTGACAGAAGCTCAAACGAGGTTTAAGGAAAGACATCACTGAGAAACTCACTTTTGTCGTTTTTCAGTTATTATAGCTTCCCTTTCTGCTTCCAGTGCCCTCACTTCTTCCCGAGGCCGTCGTCTCCTGCGGTCAGTCTTCATTAGTGCCTCTTGCCTCATTTGTTGCCTTTTATAGCTGCGCTGATAGGCAGTAATGAGGCGACGCAGACGGGTAGTCAGGGTTGAAGTGTTGGGCCAGTAGAGTTGGCCTAACTCAGCGTTGCTTTCACTGTGCTTGTCTAGAGAATAGAGAAGTATTTGTGTGCTGCAAAACCACCACTCAACATTTCAAAGTTTCTACGGCTAGAACTGGATTCCTGTGTTATCAGATAAGAACACATGCCTCATTAATACTGGTGCATAACAAATTAGAAAGAAGATAACTACACTGGTAGAAAATAAAAAATAGAATCAAACCAGCCAACTCTGAGAACTCAGGCCTGTGAAGCGTTTAGAGATAACCATCAAGCATTATTATTCGATGTTATGAATGCAAACATATTATGAATACCCCAAGTATTTAAATTAATGCAATGCATCTTTAAATATATTACTAAGATGATCATTCTGCCTCTGAGGAAACACCTATGCTTGCGCTTCCCCACTTTATTATTCTCACTTAAACTTGGCAATTTTCCTCCATACTGAGGAAACAACGTATCTCTAACTTCTAAGATTATCTCGGCAAACACATCAACAGCTGCATTATGAAACATCCGGCCTTTATCATCACAATTTCTACTATGTAATTAGAAACCCAGAAAGCCATGATGTGGATTATTCAAAGACAGTAAATAAGTGTTTTGAAAGACGTGAAGCATGAAAAGACTCGGCAGTAAAAAGTTTACTGCGGTGTTCTCCCAAAACACAACCTATCCCCTCACGCGGTAATATAAACAGTCCACCTTTCACTACATGGTCCATTCTTGCCTTTTAATCTCTTTGCTATAGTCTTACTTGGGTGTATTTCTATGGACTCCTCTTTGTCTTCTGGAGGCGAGTTGGCAAATTCCTTGGAGAGAAGACAGAAGCTATTTTAGTTTTCAGTTTTGGCCATATGTTATCATTACAGGAGAAAAATGTGTCATCTCTCAAAGACAGCAGCAAACAATCTCTGTAAGGTGTGTTTATCTGGTAGCTCTCAAACTGAAGAACTGCACATTAAGATAAGCATGGAGAATCAGTTATAATTATATGTATTTGTAATTACAGAAAGTTGAAGCTCTTACATCAATTTCATCCTTGAAAGGAGTTCTGGTTGGCTTGTATTCCGGATCTTCATCCTCTCTATCAAATTCACCCCTGTAAAATATTTAAAAGAAATATTTTCAAGAAATACATTGATTTTGAGAGGGGGCTGATTTTCTGGATGAAAGCAAAAAAGCTACAAAAGCCAAGGATATGGTGTACAAAGTTACACATTTATATTTTCCGCTCAACTGTGTAAACAATTCTATGTACTTTTTACATCATACGATCACTTCAGATCCTCAGGCGAGATGGAAGCAGACTATGACATATGAACTCATGCCAACATATACAATGCTGATAAAGTTTATTAATTTTTTCATGTCCTCCTTACCCATCACCGCCATCTGCTAACATGTCTGTCCCTCTCTGTTCAGCAGCTATGGCCTTTGCATCAGGCATGCCAACCCGTTCCAGAAAGCACAGTGCTGGATCAGCTCTCATAGAATTGTACTTCTCATAACCTACATGCAGAGCGAAAGACAATTTTATTTAAAAAAAAAAAAAAAAAAAAAAAAAGCTATGACCAACTGTGAATAGAATAGGCTTAGGCAGCACAATTTTCAGGATTAATTTATTTATTTTTAAATAAAACAAAGGAGCTGTCACCATGCTGGAACAATCATTTAATTCACGTAACGAAATTTTTCATATTGGTAAATTCCATCAGCACAGAAACATTTTCACATCGATAACGTTAGCAAACAGCAGATACTGAAAAAAAAGTCTTCAATTTAATGTCTTTATAAGGTAAAGAAAAAAATCTTTCAAAAGTGAATAAACTTCTTTAAGTTGCCTATATGACTTTCTCAGTGGCTCTCCACATTCAACACTCCCTATTGGAAACGTGCAGATGTGAATGGAAACACACACACACACACACGTGCATTTTCTATAGCTCCAGCCCTGCTGGAACCCTCAGCGCAGGCTGCAAAAATGCTGTATACACGGGTTATACGTAAGGCCAACGAACCTGTCTTATTAGGTTTAGGATGATGCATGTCAGTAAGATGACACTGTTCCCTCTATGGTTTTCAAACTGCTGTTTGCTTTTTTACTGCCCAAGTTGACTAGATGGAAAATGGCAGATCCCAACAGTGCACTGCAGGAAAATGATTTTTAGACTAGACTTGCCTCAGCTGAGCCCACAAAACAGAGCTGCTGTACATAGGCAGAACAGCACAATTCAATTAGGATTTGTACTACAACACACTGCTCCTAACTGCTGTAGAGCCTCAAGCCAAACTGTAATCATGAAAGGTTTTATAAGCCATCATTCTCCCCTTTAGTCAGGCTGGGCTGCTGAGAATACCTCTGCGACCTCCAGAGAATTGGGATTATAATCAGGAATCGCTCACTGTATATATCATGCCAGCTCTGCATCCCCAGCCTTTCAAAGTTAACAAGGCTGCATCCCACTCAAGGGAGCCGGGAGTTCTCAACACTGACATTTGTGAAATATTGCTTGGAACAAAGCCCAGGAGGCACTTGTACAGATTAATAGCAGAGGTTAAGCCCACCGTCCACTTTGACACTGGTTGGCAGAGTTAGCAAGTGAAGCAGTGCTGGAAGCAAAGTTTATGGAGATCTATCTTACTATTTGGCTATTATTTAAACAAATATGGGTTTGTTTTATTTACAGCCAAGAAAGTAATGTTTTCTTCTCAAATGTTCTGCAAACATTTAAAAACAGCATCTGATATTTACAGCTCATATTAGGTTTTTAATGCAGGCAAGAAAAAAAAGGGAGACACAAGCCAACAGTTCTTTGGAACAATACTTGTTAATATTATGACTGAACAGTCCTACACACTGAAAGCTTTACAACTGAGTTTTGTTCAGAGTGAGACATCACTTACCATGTTTGAATACTCCAATTAAAAGGGATTTATCCGCCTCTTTATCCCACCAGTCTGCAGGAACTTCGGCATGGAATGGCTCAGGTATCCATATATCTACTTCACTGTGAAGACAGCATTACATATGTTCTCTCAAAGGTACTACTGGACAAAGATTTTTTTTTTTTTTTTAAAGAAGTGGTTCACATTGTTTTCTAAATATGAATTTTGAAAGGGAGTGGGGGGAGAAGCGCACCCCCCACCCCAAAATTGAGATACCTTGAAAAATAACTATGATGGTTAAAAAAAGCCACAACCAAAAACAAAAATTCCCCAAAACAGGGGGGAAGAAAAAAAAAACAACAAAAAACCAAAAAACACACCACCACAAAAACCCAAAACACAGAAAACACCACAAAAAACCCCACACCAAAACCCTGTAACATTAGGCTATTTTGGGAGTGGAATGCCAATGGTTATCCAAACAGGATTAATTTCAGGTTTTAGTCTATTTTTAATTGTTTTTAAAACTGAGATAGAATAATCCTTCAATATTAGAACTGAAAATCCACTCCTGTCATTCCTCGCATCATTTCCTCCCCCAAGAAAATTAGCCACTGCGGTTGATAAAACAGTAAGGCTGCTTGAGAACAGACATTTGAGAGAGGAAGCGTGGCAACCTTTATTATTATCATAGTACGTATTATCATAGTACGTGCACTTAATAAAAGCCAGTGCCACAAAGCAAAAAATAAACCTGCACTTGCACTAACCTTGAGTCAGCACCCTCTAAGATCTTGTCTGCTTGGTCCCCTATAACTTCTTGTCGTAGATAGTAGAGCATGCGGACACGCAGCAGGACCCTGGAGAGGAAGGCAGAGGGGGGAAAAAGTTCTTAACTTCAGGACTGTTTGCCAACAGTGGCTTTTGGCAGCTGCTGCTGTTCATCCATCATCCTGCCAAGGCTGATTAGCCATGCTGTATGGTAGGCTTGAAGCGTGACAGATGGTGGCACATAATCACCTCTGTGTGGTGCTTTCTGCTGGCTTCCAACAGGCCTGCCTGGCAACCGCTTACACTGCGCAGAGAGGGACCCGGCTCAGCCCGGCCCCGGCGCATTTCATTTAGTTCTACCTAGCGCAGCTTGTGAAGTTTAGACACGTACTCTACCACTGCCTCTGAAGTATTGAAGCAAGTTTGTAAACAACTGAGCAGATGGCTTTCAGTAACTGTTCTGCTTCATTATCTCATAAAATTTCCTCAGCTGCTGCCTTAATACCATTTTTGGAAGCACATCAGAAGTTGTAGGAATAAACGAGATATAAAATCTGGTTTTACTACCTTACAATAAACCCTCAATATGGAATGTCAGGTTTTTCAGATTATACAACTTTTTGCTTCTGAGAATGGGAGGTGGGGGGTGGGAAAAATAATCCCCTGTTTCCCTTGAGAGATATTAACTATTTTTACTCTTTATAGTTCAAACTGCCATTTAGTTTTACCTGTGCACAACCTAACTGCTACAAGGAAGTGAAAAATCTTCATTGCCCGTGTTTATTTTCCCCCATCACTGCAATACTACAGCCGTTTTTGGAAGCGCTGTCAGGTGTCGTGGTCACACTTGAAGCTGGCAGGAGAGAGAATGGCAGACTGGCTTTTCAAGGAGACTAGAAAAGAGGTCATCTCTGTAGAAAAAATATCTACCTGAAAATAATCCTGCTCTCCTCCTATGTTTACCCAATTCAGGGCACCCCCTGCTGCCTAGTTCATGAAGCAGAATCAGTACCAGCTAAACTGGAGATTATTCAGCCTGCCCTCTCACTGTACCCAAATCCATCACGGCAACTGTTGAATTGCTGCTGCCCCTGGAACAGCAAGGGTGACCAGGGAGGCAGTAATCTGATCACCCACTTGCATGAAAAATTTAGACCACCACCAGTTTTGAGAGCTCCTCATTAGAGACCTGGTGCAACCAGAGCAACACCCGGTTTTACACGTTATTCAAGCAAACCTCGGATAAGCAGGGAATTGAGTGAAGGTCATGTCTGCAATTCAAAACATGTCAGACATGCTTCTTTTTTTAAGCATGATAACTGGGACCACTAAGGTGTCCCTGCTCCTTGTGTGGCTATGTAAATAAGCCATTGAGGGTCTCTATCACCTTAGTATTAAGCAGTAAGAGCTGTTACATCAAGCCAAAGAAAAGGAACAGGAAAAAAAAAACAACCCCAACATCAACCAAGAAACAGAGGACTTATGTACCTTTCCGGAGTCCTAATCAAAAAACAGAGCATCTTTGCACCTTTTACATAAGGACAGGACACCAGTTCTTACCAACTCAGTTACTACTGCTACCTCTGAAGGAAATTACTCAGACTATCAATTGGCTTCTACCTCTGTTTGATTTTACCTGGGCTAAACATGTTGCTTCTACAATTCACTTAGTCCTGGTGGATCTAGGAAGTGAAGGAAAGGGATAGCAACTGAAAAAATTCTTGCACAGCGATTTATCAGTCTTCCTGATCCTCTTAATTGTTCTAGTGCATTATTACTCTATTTTAAAATGAGTTAGTCTGATCTGCAAACTGATCTAACAAGGAACGAGGACATGTTACCCGAGAGATTAAAATAATGTTACAGGAAAGAATTTGATTACTTTGAGAGCAACTGAAATCTAATAACAGATTTGAGTAACAGTTTGGGGAAAAAAAAAAATCAGAAATCAGTTTGTTTGGTTGCACAGTTGCTAACATAATTCTGTAAGTATCTGTTTCCATCAGCTGAGAATTAAGCTTGGTTAGCATCTGGAAACAAGGTAACAAACCCCCTAAATGCCCTTCCTCCTTCACATCACACCCCCTGTTGACAGGCCACAGGTACTTTTCAAATCAAATTATTGATTTCCAATAAGCAGTATTAGTAAGACAAATATATTAAAAAACGCAAAGTAACAATGACCTTTCAGTAACACTGCATCCCTATGGCATATATAGGATGAAGAGTGTAATTTTAAAAACCAGAACAAAACACACACCCCTCCCCACCCTCAAACGAAAAAGCAAACAACCTCCACCAAACCCCAAACCAAGATATTTTTGGAACACGAGTTAAGTTCAGTGTCTGCAAATGAAGGCTACAGTAAGCAAAACTGAGATGAAGAACCAGGACGCTGTGGAAAGAAGATGACACAAAAATAGCTAACATATTACAAACCATAAGCTAAAAGAATGTAAGAGGGGCTTCTAAGAGACATTCATGCAACAATAAAACCTAGTAACATGCAAACCAAAATACAACGACCTTTATCCCCAAAGGCTTTAAAACACGTTTAGTCACGTGTTTAGAATTACAAAAATCAAATCAGGGCATTAATTCAGGTGAGACAGTTTGGTGAGAAATTTTACCTCAAACAAAAGAGAAAAGAAGAAATATTGTGAATGATGCAGAGAACAAAAGAGGAAGGGAGAAAAGAAACTAAGAGATACACCCACGCAGAGGTGAACTTCTACACAAAACTAAGAACTGGGTACTTGAGTTTAACAGCTAAGGAACAGAACTCCTAAGGACATCTGCCTGAGAGACCCCACAAGAAGGGTAAGAGACAAATAGCTTTTGTTTAAAGACAGCCAATCTTTAAGAGAGAAATAAACTTAGTGTAGGGATATAGCCTTTCCTTTATATGGTAAAAAGAATAACCTCATCTGATTCCATTCTTACTTAGTAAGTAGAAAACAATTTTCTTCAGAACTGTGATTTAAGCTCAGGTCAGTCATAAAAAGACTACAGCCTTATCCAGATATCTGTTAAGATGATTATCCCCACATTAAAAAGTAATAATGGTCCAGTGTTTTATTAAAAACATCCTAAGTAAGTTGTGGACTTCTCAAAAGCATAGAGTAAATTTAAAAAAAAAAAAAAAACAACCAAACAAAACAAAACACACACACTTCTAAATAAATATTTATTAATACTTACTTATTACAGTGATGTTTGAGATGCTTCCTATAGCTATCTTCTTGAAATAATACATCTGGATTACAGGTTGTGAGCCAATCGGCATCTTGCAGCACTGGCTGTGAACTCTGGGCTTTTACCTTCTTGCCTTTCCTCCCTCTAGGCACCGGTGCAGACAGACCTACATAAAACCCCAATATTTCTCATGCAATCCATATAGAAAAGCTCTCCCCTCAAACCGCATTCCAAGCATACATTTAAAGCTAAGAATCACTGCTGTGTTAAGTCCTTTGTGGGCAATACCAAGAGCAAAAACTGAACAGCAACGTAATTCAGCACAGAAAATTGCAAATAACAAAATCAAACAAAACTTTCATGCAAATTTAGGCGTGAAGATTTCAAAAATTCAGAGCGTTAGCCAGAAAATGGTGTTATATAAATATTTCTTGTAAAAACTCTCATGAATTTGAATGGCCATAAGGAAACAAGCTCTCTGATTTACTGCAATCTGAAAGAGATTAACACCAGCAGTAGCTGCCACTTAAAAATTATGACAAATATTTGTTCAAAACTGATTTAAGGGAAAAAGCACTGCATCCTACAAAGTGTCTGAAGGAGGCTTCCCCTTTAAGTACAGAGCAAGTCACAGCCCACCTTACTCATAAAATCTGACAAGATCCTACGACTTGTCAGAATGGCTGTGGTTTAAACCAAGTACATAGCATGACTGAAGCAATTCTTTCCTATTTACTAGCATCGTTATTTGATTGTGGTAGACATACCGGAATGATTAACCAAAGCTCGAGTTTGCCCATCTGCAGTTGGAGTGATCAGATCCCAGATGAAACTTTTGATATTTTCATCCCCTTTGTAATGATTTAGACAATATACCAGGATAGTCCGGCAGATGGTTTCCACATCTTGTTCTGTGAGCTGACGTTTATAGCGCCCATGCGAGAGGATGTCAGTCCACCGACCCCAGCTATAAGAAAAATATGTTCAATACAACAGCCAGGGTACTGCTATTTTAATTTGTGACTTTCAATTTAACTCCTGGTACCAAGCAAGTTGGGACCTCCTGTGTTAGCACTAATGCGTTTTGCATTTGCAGATTACATCAGGGAATCCAACCTCCAGCACCAAAGAGTTAAGAATGTTTATTTTACAGAACAGGCAGTAAGTTCACTGCTCGTAAAGCTGCACTTGAACTACACTCAAAATAATAAAGTACATATGTTTAACTCTAACGGTCTCAGTAAGCTACAAATTGGAAATTCAACCAACAGCTCCTACAATCTTGGGATTTGGGGAATCATTCTTATTTTGATCCTGAAATCCTTTGTTAGCAGTTGTTGTACGCACTTCCCAAACCAAAAGACAGTCATTATGAAGCCCGCCTCATTATCAGTCAAATATAGCTACCTGCTTGCAAAGAGATAAAATTCAAATTGGTAAATCCAGTGAGGAAAAATATAAAGTGGCAAGTAGCTAAATTTAAAGTGGTGCCAAAATACCAGAATCTATGTTTAAAACCTCTAGATTGACTGCTGATTTCACAACCAGATTGTTCTTTACAAATGCACATTGTTTTTCTCCACTACACTTAGAAAAGAGATTAAACCTCTACAACTCAGGAACTCTTTACACTATGAGAAGCCAGAAACAAATACTGCATCACCACAAAACTACGTATCTTACCAGTGAGCTCATAGCCATCTACGAGACACACAGACTTTAAGCTAAATAACACCTATATAAGCAACTTATACATATAGCAACTTAAAATCTCACTGGCACATATACAGCTCAATAAGGTAAAAGTTACACAATAAGAGATTACATTAATGTGTCCAAGAGAAGAATGTTATTTACGACGTATCACATTTCCATATTTTCAGGTCTTCAGCCACAATCAGCATATTTAAACTGTATGTTCTTACCCATAAACCAACAAGTTCTTCTCCACTCTGAAACATTCACTTCTTGCATACCCCTGCGATTTGTCCTGAGGCCTACGGGGCTTTGTGCTAGGCTTTTCTTCAGAATCACTTTCCAAGTCTGAAAACTCCATCAGTTCATCCTCTTTGACTGCACTGTAGAGTCTGGTTTGCTTTCTTACTCTTGGTGTATCAATAACTAGGTTATTCTAAAATAAAAGTGAAAAATGTAGAAATTGAGGAGGGAGGGAAAAATCTTCAATTTATTTGTGCTAGGAACTATTGTAAAGTTCTTACCCTTCCATTTAAAGCATCGATATCCAGCTCCGCTTTCTTTGCCCACTTCTGCCAAAAATTAGGGTCATCCAAGGAAATGTCTGTCCTGTTCCCAGATGCAACAAAACTAGCCTAGTAAATGTGAAAACACATGCATTGGTTTCTCAGCCGCATGCTACAAAGAAAATCTGTTTTCACTGGTAAATGCAACACTTAGGACTTACACAGTGGTAGTTTCAAGAAAGAAAAAAGTAAGCCTGGAAACACAGATAACCCAACATTTGTGAAGAAAGCATCCGAGAAAAGTACATTGAAAACATAATTGACACAGAAGGCAATTTAATACTACTTCTGTCTATCCTGGTCACATCTTCCTAACCTTCCTCTGAATGTCAATGCACACCTTTGCAAATGTTGAGCCTTTTCCTTCAGATTCAATAGTAATTGTGTGTGTCCGCCTTAAGAGAATCTGGTCAATATCCTCTTCACAAAACTTAGACCCTTCGTCTTCCTCATCCATCAGAGCACCATATGCCCCCTTTCGAAGAAGATCTTCTATTTCTTTCTTAGAAAGCTGTTGCACCTGTAACATAAGAGAGGGTTTTGGGTTTGTTTTTTTTTTTTGACAACAGCCAACATGCACACCTGACAGCATAATCACACTGAGTGCCCTCTTATTTAGCATTTTAAGAACTGAAACTCTAAGATGTGGTGTCGGTCAATTAAACATTCATGCTGAAGTCACCTTTAAAAGAAGAATACGAACAACGAAATTCTGAGGGTGAGGTTACGTGAGTGGTTTAAACAGTTTAATAATTCATTGTCACTGAATCCCTTTACTTTAGCTCTGATGACTGCTCACAACTCCCCTGGGAGCAGATTTAACTTACTAACCTGACACAAAGCTAAAGCAAAAAAAAAAAAAAAAAACCAAAACCAAAACACACACACGAGTCCAAAGCAAAAAGGCCACACCAGAAAAATCTGAATAGAAGAACTCCAAAAGGTGCCAGGATCAACATAATATCAAGGGTGGAATGACGAGAATCAATGTGGATTGAGGGAACATGACTCCACCTGCCCCCTTTTGGCAATAACTGAGCCATTAGATAGGCTGAGCCAGTTAACACAGCCTTGGCCTTAATTAACCCTGCTTTAAAATGTATGCCATACTCCATCTGAAAACCACCGTCCTACAGCTAAAACGTAAACAAGCAAAGAAAGTGTTACACATTCATAGCATTTGTTGATCATGCACCTTAGTATATTAATTCTCACCCCATTTGTAGCGTTCTCTCTTCCGCTCATAGACTGTAGCACAGCCTTATCAAGGCCAAGCTTCAAGCTAGCTTTGTCAAACATTTCCCTTTCGTAAGAATTTCTTGTTATCAACCTGTAAATTTTCACTGATTTGCTCTGTCCTATTCTGTGACATCGTGCTTGAGCCTGACAAAACAAAGACAGACACTCAGTTACAGGTGGCGAAAGAAAGAAATTTAAAATAATCAATACAGGGAACTTGCTTTAAAAGTTACTGCTTTCAATATAAATAATAACCTTTACGCTTTTAAGAGAGGGACAATAGATAATTTCTCTCGAGGGTGAAGAAAATTCCACAGCAAAAAGGCAAAGAAAAATTTTCAATAAAATAATCTCCTGCAATATTACCTGGAGGTCATTTTGGGGGTTCCAGTCTGAATCAAAAATGATGCAGGTATCAGCAGCAGTAAGATTAATGCCCAGACCTCCTGCCCTTGTACACAGCAGGAAAACAAACCTATCAGAATCAGGTCTTGAAAACCTGTCAATAGCTGCCTGACGCAAGTTGCCTCTTACTCGGCCATCGATTCGTTCATAGGGGTACCTGAAATAAAGATGCATTAGGAGGAGAACTTTACTGCAATGGCATTGTTTCTTTGTGAGAATAAGCAATTAAAAAAATAATTAAAAAGGAAAATATGCTACTATAGAGTCAAAGGAACTACAGCAAACTAAGTGACCGCTCCTGTATTCACCGATTTCATCAGTGGAAGACACTACTTTCCTCCTGCTCTGCGCATTTTGGCAAAGAACAGACTTCCACTCCGAGGAACGAAATAAACATTCAGGCTTACACTGAAAAACTCTAGAGCCACCAAAACATTTAACCGAGTAGTAAACGAAGAGGTTTAAAGCTCTCCACGTGAGGTCATTTTGTATTCACCCCGAAGAAAAATCTCCGTACTCGCAACTTACAGGTATGCTATTCCCTTTAGTAAGATCGCTACAGAAAACACTGTAAAGTGTTTGAATTTCATCCCTTTTCAATACGGATTACTCACAGGTTAAACACTGTGGCCGCTGAGGAAAGCACAGTTTATTTAGAATTGTATTATATTGTTGCTCTCACCGTCTTTGAATGAGGTAGTCTTCCAGTATGTCCAAGCAGCGCACCATCTGGGAAAAGATAAGCACCCTGTGGCCACCAGCCTTCAGTTTTGGCAGCAGCTTGTCAATCAGTACTAGCTTGCCAGCAGCCTGGATCATTGCCTGGAGCTGAAAATCTGGAGAGTCGGCATTGTGTGTTTCTTTAAACTCTTCCAAAATTTTCTCTTCAGCACCTGCAAAGATTGGACAGCAATACATGAACGCTGCAAAGGGGTTTGGTGATGAACACTGAGCTCGCCTGCAATGCCCCGTAGAAACCGCAGGAATGTTTTAAGCACTATGAGAATAAACATTTATCAAAAATATTAAGCTTAAATTTGAAGCAAACACATAATACAGCATAAAGAAAGAGTAACTGTGAGCATTCGTTGTTGGGAGTTTTTTTCCCTTCTTCTGAACAGGATTAAACCCTTTCCTACATAAATTCACACAACTATTCGACACATACAATTTAATGAAAAAATGAGGAAAAAGAGATGGAAAAATGAACCAGGTTCCAACTGATCAAATGAATTTTCTGGGCTTTTTTAAATGCAAGAGGAAAGGAACAAGATCTCTCGCTTTCCATAGGAAAATACAAGGAATACAAATCACATCTGATGTCTCTGCCTCCAAAACCAAAGCCAGCCTTAAACACTTGCATGACCTGGACCTGCTGCTCCCATTATTTATTATAGAATCAAAATCCACACGATGAAAAAAATAATTGGTGGGGGGAAGAATAAGCAGCTGTGAAATTATTATTTTACCTTCTATTTAGCTTTTTTCCCCCTCACTGAATGTATGTTTTTGTTCAGTTTGATGAAGCTATCCAGTGTATATATTCTTTCCAGAATTAGTCAAAGGTTCTTTCTCGCCACTCCCTTTGCCTACGAACGACACGCACAGCAACAAATATTTCCTTGTATTGCTCATTACCTGAATACCAAGTTCAAGTTTTCTCTTCAACTTCGCCTGTGCTTTTATTCCATCATTTATGTCACTTCTACAAACAGCAGTATTCCAAGAATTATCAGATTACTATTCTTGGCTATGTAAAATGTTAGGAATCTTTATTCTAAGCGTATTTCATATCCAAATAAACCCTTTTTGGGAGCCATCTTTTTCAGTCCCTCTGAGGTTTTTTGTGGGTGGTGGGTTTGGGGATGGTGTTTTTGGTTTTGGGTGGGTTCGGTTTTATTTTTGGTGGCTGTTTTGTTTTGTTTTTTAAACAAAATGGAGTTTATAAATTATTTCTGGTTTGTATAATATTCAGCTTCAATACTACTTTTGAGTAAGACAAGGAAAGGCGTGAGGGTTGGAGGAGATGGAAGAACAGCTTACTGCCAGGTTTCTGCTGAGCATCCCTCTCCTATCTCGCTTCTAAGTAGATTCCTGTAAACAAACATGCACATGCAGCCTCTGTGTGATGGCTGGTTCAGTGCCTACTGTAATGTGGTGTCTTTAACAGATACTACCCTAAGCAGGCTGTCTGACAGCGTCCTATTACTCAATAAATACACTCGCACTAGCAGCTTTTACAGAATTTAATGAACTCAAGATGTGACCACACTTGAAGGTAGTTTTACATCCCTGAGTTTTCCTTATCTGGATTCTGTACTCCAAGCATTACTGATCCTAATGGTTTGCACATAAGAAAAATAAACCCATGTGAAAATGGCACAATCGGACACTTCAAGATCACTTCAATCACATCATTTCCCATCTTGTAAAATGGGAAAAATTCAGGTACTAAGTCTCAGATTCTGTACTGAGCTTAGGCAATTTCAGGATATAGTAGGCTGTCAAGTAGTTCATATACAGTAACTTCAGTGATCTTTCCTGGTAACATCATTTATTTCTTACTCAACTGGGATATCCAAATTTAAGTTTCACTATTATGAAGTAAACCAATCTGCAAACTCAGCATCTGCTAAAGCAAACCACCTCAGCCAAGCTCATCACAACAAATCCACAAAGGTCTAACGAACAGTGAATTTCCAGTACCAGAGATTGATCTCACAGCAAGACCCGCTTCCATACCAGACCATGACCTCTAAAAATCCGCTCTGTCACTAAACCTATCCTAGCTAAACCCTGTAAAAGACTGCTCTGTTTCATTTCTATTTCAATTGCAATTAAGTGATAAATACTGAGTAGCCTGTTACCCAAAAGTTACTTGTTCATTTGTAACACCTACCCTATCCCAGTTGATTTTAGTAGGGATGAAAGGAAGGTATTTGAATATGTGCTTGGTCCATCAAGGAAACCCTCACTTCCACTACTAATTAGAACAGGCTTCTAGGGCTCAAGAGGGCATAAGGAACAGAGTAAGAAACCTTTGAAATGTTCGACACCATAGGATGTGTAAGTAGAGAGGCACTCCCCACTGCTGGCTCTTGGAGACAGAAAAAAAGGAATGATGTATAAATACTTGAGGGTGGTTGCTAAGTCCAGTTTTAAGAAAAATGACAGACAACGCTTTGCCCCACTTGGTTGGAGAATACACAAAATACAGTCATTCCCTCTGAAAGTCTACTCAAAGATAGTTTCAGCAGACCAGCATTCTCCCCTCCACAGAAGAGATCTATCAATCAAGAAACAAACAAAAAACCCACTTCACATTCAACACCTGCCATACTACTTCCATCACATAGCCTTCTATGACTCTTCACTGAAGGTTATCTGCAAGACTTGCTTGCATCTTTTATGCAAAAACAAAACACAGTGTTCTACTTGGATATGCAAATACACATGCAGTACTGCTTGCTCACAAAACCTGCAAACATGGAAGAAAACGAGGATGATTCAGAGGCACGTTCATAAAAGCAGTTACATCTCGAGAACTTGCTACTGCAACAAATCATTCATGGGGAGAACACTACGCAACGTTACTGCGGTTACTAGTACTGCAAGACCCCTCGGTACAGCTACAATAAACTTGTGCCACCACTCTCAGTACAACGATGTTAATTATCGATCAACAAAACAAAACTTCACGCTCAGACAACTACAGGACGAAAGAATATTTTCTCTCCAAGAACTACATAGGACATATTTGTTTAGATCCACTCTCCACACTAATAATAGTCAGGATTTATTTAGTTTTCCCTCCTATCAAATATGAAAGCTTGATCCAGCTGCTGTGTTGCGGCATGACACCAAGCAAGTCCACATGTTCAAAAGCCACAAAAACCTTATAAGGCAAAAGTAGTCAATAGGCAACCCCACCTCCCTTTATTAGGGTTAAGATACAGTCATCAAAGACTTGATGTTTTCTGTACAGCCACCTGGACTTCAGCCGCCTTTAACAGCCTTTAACAGACACAAGACTCACAAGATAAAACAAAAATCACTGCTGTAGGCCACACTCCAAGCACTACTCATGAGCCCTATTTGAGAAAACAAAGTAGCAGCAAACCATTAATTTTATTTCTTTTAGAAAACATGAAATTAGGAAAAATAATAGCAAGGTTAAAACTAGCTGAAAACCAAGAAATTAAAGAAGCACCAAGTTCAGAAGCTGAACACCCTGAACTATTTTCTGGTAAGCTCATTTATATAATGGCTTAACTTAAAACAAAGAACCAGCAAACAAAAAGACCCTCTACCAGAACCACAAAGGTACTTTACTGTATGGTCATCTGCAGAAACCGAGCAGCCCACCAGCATGGTTGGGTTGAAACCCTTTGCAGTAGTCCTCTATCAAGTCTTGGAATGATTGCTTGCGCATAAATATTATTACGTGTCATCTCACAAATCGTATTTCCCCCAGTTAAACAAAAAATGTCAAGAAAAAAAGAACCATAAGCGCTGCAATATGGCAGTCATACGATATACAACTGAAATCATATGGATCTTGAACTAAGCTGTCTTTCACTGTGAAGGTTATAACCAGCATTAAGCCAGCTGTAGCATAAATCACATACAGTGAGGAAGAGGAACTGGGAAACAAGAAACTAGTAAAATGCATCCCTGTGTAAAGGCTCGCGTTGCATCCTCAAAGAGACTTGATCTGACCAACACATACAGTTTAGCATACTTCAGCCAGCTATAGCTAGCTGGCTCATCATATAGCACCTGCCACAGATAATCCCGATCTAAAACCAACAGCATTGCACTGGAAGAGCATTTGTCATGAAGTCTAATGTGACATTCAAACAAATCTGAGTAGTTAAATTAAAAAAATAAAATGAACTGAAAACATGGGGCCATGAAAGCATGCCTGATCATCATTTCTTACCCCACAACTTTTATTCAGACATTTTAAGTTATTATCTCACATCTGCTGTCTATTTTCTTTCCCCAGAGCACTACCTATAGCTCAGGAGAAAAAATTGGGGAATTCATGCCAGCATCCAGCAACGTACATGATAACTGAAGCCTTGTTTGTCAGAAATAACAGAAAGGAAAACTTGATCATGCCAACACAAACTCTGTCAGGGCTGGAAAGCCTTGGAAAAAAGCAGTACAGCTGTCTTCCAAAGCAATGCTGTCCCGACTAGCTGATACCCACATCTAAGAGAACCTAAAAGTTTATCCCACTTTTCTACTTAAAATAAACAAACAAAAATACATACCAAAGTAGAATTTTTAATTTACCAAATTTCATGACAATCATTTTTCAAGTGAGAAGGAAAAAAAGGAGGCCTACCATTAATAAGGTATGGATGATTGCAGCATTTTCTTAGTTCCATCATAGTGTTTAACAGATTAGGTACATTTGCCTGACCTCCACCCTTGGAAAGAAATGTGAAATTCTTTTCAAGAATAGCCCGATAGTATTTCTTCTGTATATTTGTCAGCTCAACTTCAATGATGGTTTCCTCTTTGGGGGCCAGGTTCTTTTCTACATCCTCCTTGAGACGTCTCAGCATCATCGGCTTCAAAATAGCTTGGAGTTTTTGCACCTAGGAAACATGTATGTTTAATAAATAACTGAATTAAAATGGTAAGGCTTCAAACATTTATTTATTTATTTAAATTTTCTTAATTCTAAAATCCCTGTTTCCTATCTTGGATCACAACTAGAGAGAATTTGTAAAAATATCTTTCCTTAATGACCTAGAAACTGAGTTCTCCTTGTTAAATCAGTGAGATACACACTTCTGAAGTAATTTTGTGTGCATCGCTTCCATTTAGTGAATGTTATTAAGCAGACCTCACTTAGAACTGCCCTTCCAGACAAGGGTAGTCCTGCCCACCAGTCATGCAAAGCTAATCCTAAATAAGCACAGCTATATAAGCAAAACTGTCTGTAAGACTGAGCTTTGCTGTCAACTTCTGCTAAACACAGTGTTTAATGCTATTTGCTCCTTTCATGTATCTGCTTTTGATTTTTTTCTTATTTCCTTAGTTCTGATATCAACTGATGTAGTAAACTCTTCACATCTATCTCAAAATGAGAACATTTTATTTCTGTAAATTTTTCACACACTAGTAATTTTTAAGTATCTCCAGGTTTTGTAGCACATCTTTCAAGACATGTCCTAGATGCTGGGCAAAGCAGAAGGAACATCCACTTTCCTCAAAAAAAATTACAAAACCTTGACATAATTTAGCTAAAACCTCAAAAATATTCCATATAGAAAAAGCCCAGCATTTAGGTTGGTTTAGGTTTTCTCTCCAAGTACAAACCAGCTGCTCAGTGTTGAAGAGCTGATAATTTACCCTGAAACTGGTCACCATCTCCTGATGCAGAGCTGCACAGCAGAAACACAAACAAAAGACTTTTTTCTGAATTCACATTATCCCCTTATTAATAAAGCGACTTCAAGAGAAAGAAGATAAGTTAGTACAGAGGGGTGAACAAAAAATGCACAGAACAAGATTGCAAGGAATGGAGGAAAAAACCTAAGTCACTAGCACATAATCTCTCCCATCAGCTGATAGATAAATCAAATTCCACAACATCTAATGGTGTGTCAGCACAGAAGGCACCTCTTCCAAAAGTTGGCCCAAGCAAGCCAGGCTCCAATTCTGCTCATGGCACTATTTTAGTAGGATTTCTATCTATGGCTTCAAAAACTTCCACTTCTCTCCTGCTGATATTTTGAGCTGGCCAGACAAAAGCTATGCGGAGAGTTAGGATATATTAACTCCAGCTCACACACTCTATTAACAAGACTACATGGCTTCTGGATAAGAGCTGGCTCCCTTCCAATCAGGTCAGAGTCCAGCCTGACCGGCATGCAACTGCCTGCACAATCTGTGGAAACATATCCTATGATTCCCTCAGGACACGCTACGATTTTTCCAGGAGGTAAAGGGCTCGGGTGCGGGGGGTGGGAGGGGCGCAGGGAGAGCTGTTTTGTAATTTAGACTATTACTTATGAAAGAGTTCTTCTCAAAGTTAACAAAATGTAAGCACTCAAGAATTAGAAATACCAGAAATCGTATTTTCAGTCAAAACCAACATAAATTTGCACACAAGTGACATTAGATTACCATAGGGTGCAAACGGCCAAACTGAAGTGTCTAAATTAAGATGCCATTTGACTGTTACCAACTGACTTTTTAAAACATTTTCACACATGCAAGACAACATTTAAGCTTTACATATGATCCTCGGAAGATTTTACATCGAGCTGCATTGAGGGTCTTTCATTTTGCATCAATTTATGGATTTCTTTCAGGACAGCTTGAGAAAACTGTCTGTCAGTCAAAACAATCTCCCTCCATTTGGTTGCCTCTTGCTAAACCAGGTTTTAAGTATGTTCCTGTTTGCACAGAAATCATTGATACAACTCCCAGATATTAACTCCACAGAAGTTTTAGAGGACAGTCCCCCCCATTCTTGTACTGATGCTTAACAAAGAATTTCAAAAGGCAAGGTAATTCTCTTAGAGAGAACAAGCAGTTCTGTAAGTATTTTCACCCGGCATGTCTCACAAGTCACCCTATCCCCATTTTTAAACACCGTATTTTAACGGGGGGAAACTTCCCCCATTTCTGCACAGCCAATGACAAAGGATAAAAGAGAACAGCGAGAAGGCAGAAATGACTTGGTCAGAAGCAAAAAACTCAAAAAAAAAAAACCAAAACCAGACCAAAGAAAAAAGTATTAAACTACTGTGGACTTCCAAAATGTAAATAGGCATTACTTGTAAAAAAAAAAAAAAAGGTAATAAAGTTCAGAGATAATCAAACGGGTAAATTCACCATAACTAAATAGAAAAGTAAGTCTGCAGATGTTCACCTGTTCTTCAGTTTTCAGATCACCAAATTCTTGCATGAACGTGGTTTCTGATGGGAAGCGACCTGGTTCCAAGAAGTGAAGCAAGCTAAACAGCTCTTCCACTGTATTCTGCAAAGGGGTTCCAGTAAGCAGCACTTTGTGTTCCTGAAAGGTGAAGAAACAGTTGCCTAGGTATCCATCTAAATTAATTTTCAATGGAGAAATACATAAAATTATCTTTTCTTTTCCTTCCCTGTAGGTATCGCTCATCTTCCCCTCCCCTCCCCCAACTACTTACATCTAGCTCTTTTCAAGACATGTCTAAATAGTATTCTGGCCTTCCTTCAGAGATAGCCCAGAAAAATATTTCCCTGCTTAAGCACTTTCAGAAGTCCTCCAGATCAAAGAGATTTTACTGATCCACAACATCCCAGCCCTTTCCCAAATAAAATGAACTTTACACAGCAAAACAGCAACTGAATTTATCCCATCACTGCCAGGATAAATCCACCGATTTACTATACCTCCAGCAGATCTCAGTGCGTGAATCTCTCCAGGGCAGCTCTAAGTTTCTAACAGAGAGAACCTGAAGCAGAGCCCTACTTTCCATCTACACACAACAGCGCAGGAGACTGGCAGAAACAAGAGGAAGAGCTGCATATTCCTTCAGAGGAGGAGCCCAGAGAGGTTAAGCAACTAGCTCAAGGTCAAACATGAACTGAGTAACAGAGCAAGAAGTGAAGTGGTAAGTCCCATATCTACATCTATAGCCACACCTGTAAGCTCAGCTTTCCTCTAATAGCGGCCATAATAAGGAAAATAAGGTGTATGATTCATCTTTACAAACTTCTATTCGTTAAGCCTCAAGATTCCTTCAAGAAAAGTATTGTTTAACAAACAGGGAAAAGAAACAAAAAGTGACCTGTAAGTCACCAGTGCTTGTGTAAGATAATGCTTATGTCTCTTTATTCTTATCAGAAATAAGAGGTTTTGAGTTCCAGGTATTAACGTAGCATGACTGCATTCCTCTCGCATTTTAAAGACTCTTCTGACCAAAAAACAAAGCCTTTTAAATGGTAAACACCTTTAAAACCCACCTTTTTCTGCCTGCTTAATGAACGTATTTTGTGCACATAAAACGTATTTATGTAAGCATCAGAAACCAATTCATTTTTCCCTTCTTTAGCCAGTGGGAAAGAACCTCCTTATGGCCACACAAGAGATTAACATTTGAGCTGACACTAATGCAGAGCAGTTTAACTCTCACACCGGTACTTGGCCACCTGACCACATCACACCGTATCTATGTGAAGAAGAGACTATGGAGTAAAAGTCACATGAAAAGAGAAAGGAAATAACAAATTTATCTTGATTCTCTTAACAGAATCCACATAATTCTAGGTCTAAATCAATGAAGAGACTTAGGAAACATCAGCACTCGAAAATTCAAGGACTCATATGCCTCCCGGTATTTTAAAGATCTTCTCAGCGGCATTCCATCATTCTTTGCACTCGGTGCTTTTACTTGAAGAAAACATCTTACTTCACATTTTGATGAAACTGTACATCAGGAATAATAAAAATACAGAAGACACAAATATAAGGGATGTACACACTGACCAGGTCCATCATCTTGAGTCCCTCCAGAAGCTTACAGTTCCTGTTTTTCAGCCTGTGGGCCTCATCAATGACCACGCAACGCCATGGAATGTTACGCAGCTCCGGGCAGTCAGTCAAGATCATTTCAAATGTTGTGATAATGGCATGGAACTTGTAGGACCCCTTTATCACACGACCCTAAAAAGAACAACAAAACCAAAAATAAACTCACTGGCAAAGAAAGGACATACATTTGTTTCACCTTCAACACTCATTCTTTAAAAATGCAGAGTAACACAAGGGGCAAGATATTTTAAGTAAATAAAGTCATAGAATCATAGAATCACAGAATGGTTTGGGTTGGAAGGGACCTTAAAGATCATCTAGTTCCAACCCCCCTGCCATGGGCAGGGACACCTTCCACTAGACCAGGTTGCTCAAAGCCACATCCAGCCTGGCCTTGAAGACATCCAGGGATGGGGCATCCACAGCTTCTCTGGGCAACCTGTTCCAGTGCCTCACCACCCTCTCTGTGAAGAATTTCTTCCTGATTATTATTGCTGATTATTATTGCTGTCATTATTGCTGACTCAATGAGGGAATACCATTGCTTAAGTTTACTATTGGTTTCATGCTAGGTATGCTTTTAATCCTGTAAAACGGCTGACAGAATCACTGCATATTCATTACAAAGATGTTATACAAGTATTTCAGTTGTAACTCATACGGATTATATTAATGCCTTGAAGCATTATGTGTGCAATGTAGTGACAGGACAAGGGGTAACAGGTTTAGATTTAAAGCAGCTAGATTTAGATTGGATATCAGGAATAAAAACCAAACCACCCTGAATAAACTTTACACAAGATCATGAAATTAACATCTTTCTGACATTACGTTTCATTTCTTTCCATTGTTGTTCAAAGAAAAGCGTAACTTGGTAACTCCAGTGCCACTGGGCGTGCGCAGAAACACTGTCTCGCTAAGGACGGGCATCGCACAAGTTCAAGGCTGTTCTAGTTTTCAAAGCAGGACTATGTTGTGGTTTGTATATTCAATACATTTCAAACGAAACAGGTATCTTAGAGTAAGGTGACCATTTCTACTTTCAAACATGTACAAGTCTGAATCCTTTTACAAGTGACCGCATATAATCCTCTCCAAACTGTGGGGATCAGAACTGGCTACTGACTCAATAAAATGATTGGAAACCCGATATCCTGAACTCGGAATTAAATCTGCCTATGCACATCAAGAGTGTTTCAGAGAAGTAATGACCTGCCCAACAGTGCTTTCTCATGGCACAGCCCAGCAACATTTATCTTCTGAGCAAGAGAGTTGTTACCTAACAAGCAGCAGATGAAGATACTTAGCCAGCAAACTGAAATGCTGTAACCTCTTCATGAGCAAGATGTAACTGTGAAAATACTTGAATGCAGCCCAGGAGATTCTTTCCCAGCAGCAGAAAACACTTCCATGAGCAACCTCCTAACTGTATGGCAAGCAGTGCTCTTCAAAAATCATCGCTACATAAAACAGCACATCCAGGTGAAGCAAAAAACCCTAAGAAGGACCCTTGATTATACACTAGAGCTGCCTAGATCTCACTATAAAACGTGAGTAGTGGTCTTTCCACAAGAGCTGACGTTATTTGAAAGACAGTCAAATGCTGTACTGAAGAACACAGGAGTGAATCAAGCAGAAAGTTTCAAGAGCTCTCCAAGAGTTTTAGAAGGTGAATGACGTTGGTTGTTCAACAGTTTCAGGCTTCCAACACTTGGGGAAGTATGGGAAAGAACCCTAAGTAATCCTATTAATGTCACATTTGAGACAAACAAATACAGAAGCTACCAGGGAAGTGATCTATAGCACTGTCAGCTAGAAATCAATTTATGCTGTTTCGGTGTGACATCCAAATGAAGTTCCCTGATGTTGGAACCACAGAAATTTCATACCCGTTTATTCAGAGAAGTTCTTCCACTTGAGGAAATCAAACTTCCTAACTAGTAGCAGTTTCCTGTTCTGTTTGGGAAATCCTTCTGGCAGTATCTCAAGCAACAGAGGTAGCCACAAGGTACAACAATTGAGCATGAATACAAAAGTTGGGTTATGTTTCAGGTTATTAGCTCCTAGCAGAAACAAACTGAGATCAACTGTACGTGTATAAGAAGTACACTTCTAAATTGATGCACAATCCACCAATGGAAAGCATGAAAAATTATTATGGTCTTTTCCCACTAACCTCAGACTCCACTTCAAGGAACAACAGAAGAGATGCAAGAAATGTGCACATTAACCACTTCTAGCCAGAAGGCATCTGCAAAACTAAGTTGCAGCTGGTTTGTAAAATGCAATTTGACATCACCTTCTGTGAAATACAGAGTCCCTGTTGGTGAAATACTGCCTTGAACTGCTGCACGCTACCATTCTTTGCAGAAATCTGAGGTAATCCTATCCCGATAACATGTTCGTAGCTCAGTAGCTTCTGAGCAGGGAAGAAAACCATGCAGGCAAGAAAATACTCTTAAGCAAACACCCAACTGAGCCCAAAAGGAATGAATCAGGTAAGCCAGCAAAAGTCCTGAACATCAAAAGCGTAAGTTTGAGCTAAAAAACAACCCAGGACAAGATATTCCATTTCTACACATGATCCAAGTGCTTCCTCTTCTTCATCCTCAGGACACTGCAGAGTTTCCCTCACAAACAAGTCACTTCTTTTGCAGGGCTCTGTCAGTTTTATGTGGCATATACGGTTTTCCTGATCTTACAACAGAACTCTTTCTCAGAGGTCGAATGCTACAGAAAAACAACTGGTTTATTCGATATTCCGACCAGGGAAGGCCTCCAGAAGGACATTTCAGTTACGCTGCTCAAAAAGACTACAGCAGGCTTCCCTAGGTGACCCTCACAAGCAGTAAGGCAAGAAGAGATTTCAGGTGAATATCTCTGGTAGCGCGGGTCCTCAGCACTGAAGTCAAACCACTGCAGGACTGCATTCTGTGATCAACTACTCAAGGTTTCCAAAACAACTTGACTCTGGCTACTGGTATTGATTCTGAAGATGACACTACTGCTGATGGGGTAGATCCTTCTCATGCATGCTGCCTCGTATTACTGTCCTTCAAAGCCACTCTGACTTCCCCAACGTTCAGTTGTCTTTGAGAAACAGCTCAGCTTGAAAGGCCTCTTTTCATGTTAAGACCTAAAAAGGCAAAGATGCCGACTGTCTGGGTTGATGTGTTTGGCAAGGGGACTAGAAAGTATACTGCCAAAGCCTTCCATCTTTCTCGTCCTTCTCATCCCCATCGTATGCCCAGTGATGGTACTTTAGAGGATGCCAGACTGAACACTACACAGGTATTGTCAGAACATGAAGAGATTTTTTTTCTCCCCCCGTAATTCAGCTTCTACCATGTGTTTTACCTGTAACACGGTCTTACAATGAATGAAACACAGAAGGTAATTTCCTGACACATCTAAGCTGTCTGCCACCAAAAGGAGACATTCACTCCATTTCTTCTTTATCCCCAAACATGGCAATTCTTCTCTTAAGCCAGTTCAGGAAGCAAAGCTAGCAGAACATGATTCATTTTTCTGTGCCATGAGCGCTTTGTCATTACTTGCTATGGGGTCAAATGACTGCCACAGTCATTGCAAGAGGCAAGTTAAGAATATGGCAACAGTGGGGAACAAAACTTTCTGCAGCATCTCTGCTTTTGATCCTTTTAGTTGCGTTCAGATCAGCAAAATGATATTGTGAAATAATACTAAGAATCTGCACAGTTAAGTGGGATTTGTCTCATGACATTTCCTCAGGTTTCATGGTATATATAACTGCTGCACCCTATGGAGAAGAACACGCCAAGAACAAGCACCGCTTAAATAACAAACATGATTCCCAAACATGGGAAACACTTCAGTACAGACAATATGTATATAAACACAAATTTTTAAATTTGATACAAAATATCTGTCTCCGGTAAGAAATAATTTTAAAACCAGAAAGAGTACAAATCTATTCTAGTTCATTTGTGCATTATCCATCTAGGTGAAGAAGCTAAATGGGATTATGATAAGGAATATAAGCCATTAGACCCCAGTGTAGCAACTGTTCTTCAAATCAATCTTCTTTAACAACAGCATGTATGATTTTGATTTGAAAGTTTCTTTGACAAATTGCTGAGAAAATGGTAATTTTCTAGGCCAAAAAGATGTAACTTCTACCTACTATAAATGCAGCAGAAAAGCACATAGTAATGTCAGTACGTGATTCTATTTCTGTTTGCCCTAATGGCATGTCAGGTTGTGCCACAGTCGTCACCTCTAAAACAGTTTTTACTCTGTTCTTTCCCAGTAAAAGCGTGTTTTCCATCTCACAACCCCCATCATAGCTTTGTTCTAACAACTCCACAGTTTTTCAACACTCTTTTGAGGACAGGAAGTAGGAACTAGGCAGAAGTAGACTACCCACCACATTAATGAGATAAAGAAGAATGCTGTAATTTTTCCTCTCTTTATTAAAGATGTCTTTCCTCCTACACACCTGCACTACACCGGCCCTTTTAACCACAGTCTCACAGCATGAACTCATGTTTAACTGGTTATGTTTCATGACACAAAAGGACCTGTATTTGTCTTACAGCTTTCCTCGAACCAAGCTCTCCGTACTATAAGAATCATCTCTATTTCTTGTCCTAAATTGAGCCATATATTTAACTATTCTGAGTATTGTTAGCTTGGATCCAATTTATTAAGTAATACAGCTTACTCTGTAACCATGAACTGTCTTAATCATTTACCACTCTCCCCATCTTTGTGTCATTTGAAAACTTCCTCAGTAATGATTTTATGTTTTCTTTCAGGTCATTGATAAAAGTGTTACATAGCTCATGGACATGAACCAATCCCTGAAGAACTACGCTGGAAATGCAAATCATTTCTCATTTACAATTACATCAAGAAATATCAGTTAGCCAGTTTTAAATCCACCTAATGCGTGCCACATTGATTTTATATCATTCTAGTTTATTAATCAAAATATCCAGTGGCATAAAATCAAGTGCTTTACAGAAAATCTAAATACATGAATTCACCACTATCATGTCTTTAAGCTCAGCTGGAAATAATACTGCACGACACATGAAATCAGGTTGGGCTTGCGCTCTTTTTTTTTCTCTTAAGTGAGGAGGATTACGTTGTTTCGCAATAGCATCGGATGTATGCACATTATTTTCCCCCGTCCTGCTTACTTGCTCCGAGCAAAGCCACGCATGTAAGCGTAGAGATCTGTTGCTCTTTATAGCTTCAGTTTTCCAAATAATTTTCTGTTTCTAACCCCAATCTTTTCCATACTTGCTTTCCTTCTCTCGTAGTAACTAGTCAACACAAGTGCAGCAACACAGATTCAAAAAATATCAGACTTATAAAATCTGATAAAGAAGCACTGACAAGTATAATTTCTGCAAGCTGGTCTTTTCCTGGAATGGCAGGCAAAGATTGATTTTTAAGCTTAGTTCCAATTAGAGCAGTTTTTCCATTAAGAATCTTTTCTGCCAGCTCTCCTCAGGAACACGAAATAATAAAATCCTTGCATGAAACAATGAAACCCTGAACAAGAGTTGCACCATCTCAGTAACCCTTGGTCCCTCCTCTATTTCCAGCTCATCTCTTGGCTCCTATTAAAAAGCACTCTCTCTATTAATATATATGCCGTCATTATTAGCTAAAACCTACTATTATCAGTACTAAAAACCTAATCGATGCTTAGATTAATTAACAACAGTAAAGCATATACAAAAAAGAGAAGAAAAAGAAAATAGTGAAGAGCTTTTACCTGTGGATCTTTGAAATACATTTCATACAACTGAATGGTCCGCCGGCTTGCTTGACTCCCATGATACACAACCACATTCAACTCTGTCCAGGTGCGGAACTCCCTTTCCCAGTTGGGAATTGTGGACAACGGTGCAATAACCAAGAAAGGACCATGGATTCCTTTCAAATATATCTCATAGAGAAACGTAATGGACTGGATAGTCTTTCCCAACCCCATTTCATCTGCTAAAATGCAGTTTCGTCTAAAAACAATAAGAACAGTCTGAATGATTTATGCCCGACTTAGAACATAACAAAAAAGTAAGGAGCTAAATTGAGTAAAGCAGACGTTTCTAGAATGGCAAGTTTACAATGAAAGACATCATAATCTTTCTGCATTTTAAATAAATGTGATGATTTGTGATGCAATATGAATGGATATATCCATCTGATGGACCTCTCGAGTTCACATGGGGGAGGAAGGGGCAGCAGGGATGTACAGGAACACACACACACCTACAAAAGCATTTGCCACAAGAATCCAAAATACTCAACGTTTTATGTAACATTACGTTATTTACACAAAATTAATTTGTATACAACTCCTGCAGCAAAAAGTTGAGGCATGTAAATAATTCTAAAACCTCGCTTTAGAAGATTACTTTCAAAGGTTACTGTTTCAAATAAACTATAAAAGCTTTTCCAAAGCAGGATTCAGCAGTAAGCAGTATTTTACGTACGTGTTGTACCAATTGAAAAGAAGCCAGTTTACTCCCTCCAACTGGTATTCCCTGAGTTTGTTATTGTTTTTATACTCCCTGGAACTCTCCGATTTCTTCCAGTCATCGGCAGGAGGTCGCTCCTGTTTCAAATACAGCAAATCCCATTAGTGGTTTCCGAAAGACCACATTACTTTACTATTTCCAAATAAAATCCTCTATACGGAGCCAATTCTTACCACACGCTCCATTTCTGGCTCCCTAGACATCAGTTTCTCAAATTCTTCGATCTTAGCTTGGTCGATGTCTTGCTTGAGCTCCCAAGTGCTGTCTTCATACGGAAGCGAACACCATTTCACCAGATAATGTGTTACAGGCTTTGATAAGACAAAAATAAGATTACACTATAAATTAGAAAGAAGTGTCACCATTTTTACAGGAGATCTGCAGGCTGGATACAATTCTAAAAGCTTTACCAGACCTCAATGTCTGAATCGACTAAAAGGATAAGCAAACAGCAGGCTGACACCTTGACAACCTAACGAAGTAAGATTAGAGCCCAGGGAATGCAGGCTTACCACCAAAATGAGCACAACACTACACCTGATGTCACTACACTTAGGCTAAAATTTAGAAGTAAACCAGTACTTGTTCTCCATCTGTCACAATTTCTGTGCTTTACCACATATTAACACAGTCAACTGTTATTTTCTTATCAGTGTCATCAGAAACTTCCCAGCAGGAAACCCAACTACCACCATTCACCGACAGAGCAATATGGAAACACCAAGAGTCAGTGAAGTTTTCTATTCTCCCAGGACCAGAAAGGAGTCTCCTGGAAGATAAAGTGATCTCGTTCTGCAGAACAAGTCACTAAAAAGTAAGAAACGGTGAATTCAAGGACTCTTCTGCATCAGATAGTCTATTACGACATTTAACTAAGGCTCCTGCAATCTTCATTTAAATTCTGAATTACCCACATGGACATCCTATTTCTACAGGATTGAGTAGCACCTTAGATCTACATACCAGAGGTTGTTTTGGTTGGGTTTCTCTTTTTTTTTTTTTTTTTTTGTTTGTGGCATTTTTTTATTATAGGTAACTTATAAGTAGTTTGGAATTCTCACTTAAACCCCTTTATTTTAGGGAAACTGCCATATTAGGCAACACTTTCTCAAATACGTTCCTATTTTCGACACATACATGCCATGGTAGTTTCTGAAGTGTTTAATATATGCATTTATTGTTTAGAAATGTGAAATGTCTGTAAGGCTACAAGCACAGAAAAAGTTTTGTTTACCTCTCCATTATCATCTGTGCTACGTGAAAAATCCATGATTCGATCAACTTCCACATAATCTGGATTAAAAAGCTCATCATCAATCTGTTCAAGGAGAGAGGCAAAAAAAAAATAAGAGATATCTCTATTATCCCTTCCTGAGAGGAAAAATGATTATATATTTCACCAGGCAGTAATATTTTGGGTCACGGTGACACAGAATTTATATTTGGCAAACTTCAACATGTTAATTGAAATGCTACAATTCAGCAAGATCATTCCCCGTGAGGGAATCAGACTTCTCAGACTTTGTTAACTGGGCCTCTTAATTACTGTGTGAAACCTTTTACTGTGAGAGAATGTTTAAGAATATTTTAAATGAAGTGTGAAATTACAATTCACTAATGAGCAATCGAAAAGGCTTATGGCATGCAATGCATTTAGCATTCTTCAAAACTACAGCTTGCAATAAAGAAATTAGAGCCTTGTACACTAAGTGCCTTTGGATTATTTTAACTATAGGAATTGTCCAACTGCTTTATAAGCAAGATTCAAAGATTATTATTTCAAAAACAGAGAAAAAATGCTGCATGCATACACAGTTTCTCCAAAACCCACAATTAGTTATGTTTTTATGCCTTCAACAACTTCGGAGATTCTCTTGCACGCTGAAGTGCTGTGTTTCATTTCATACTTTTAAGATTTCCTCCAATAGAAAAGGCAGACAAAAGGACTACAAACTATGTAAATTTTGATAGCTTTTTCTAAAAAAAGAACAAATTCCAAGTACTCACAATAACCTGTGACCCACCTTGGAAACAGATTTTTAAAAAAAAAGGGGAAAAAAAAACCAACCCAAAACCCACACCACTTCAAAAAAAGCCATTCCAGGCATCTTCACTGAGAACAGATGTTAAATTTTACAATGCTGCTGCTTAATGGTATGATATACTGTACAGACTGTTATTCCAAATTTTCATGTATTTATTAGCTTCGCAAAAAATATATTGGAAGTCTTGAAAGTCAATTTAACCTAGTTCCATTAGTATTGTATGATGCAGCAAATACTTTATAGTTGCCACCCTATTTTATAATCATCTCAAAGCATCTCTGGATGCTCCGACACAGTGTTCCTAGATATTCCATACTCTTCTAGAAAACCAACACATTGATTCCTCCTCTCCCAAACTCCTGTAAATTTTATCAGAATATGCCAATCGGCTGCACTTCAGGAGAAACCCACAGTGACCTTGTGCAAGTTTTCAGTTGGCCACGGGTTCCATTTAGCTTGAACTACATAGCAAAAAAGAGAATAAATGCAGTAGCACATGAACCTGTATTTTTCTCAAAAGACAGCACTTCACTGAAAAGTAAGCTTTCAGAGACACAAATCAGCAGATCTGGTCTTTTATTGACAGGACCCCTGCCACACTACTGCCTATGGCTGTAAGTGAAATTAAATTGATGATAAAAAGTTTAGAATCCCTAGTGAGCAGCAGTCCATAACACAGAAAAATGTGGTGCATTTTTCTGACATAATCAGCTCCCGAGAAGAGAGGCCTGGTACTGATTCACTAAGAGCCACGCTTACAATGCAAACAACTAACTCCTCGCCTTAAGAAAAACAAAAATCATAGTAAAAAGTACCAAGTCAGGACAGATCACTTGAGTTTCATAAACTTGCAAGACTTGTATCAAGCACGGTTATACTTTATACCAGGATAAATATATATCACACAGTTGTTCAAAATTTTCTAACTGGACACAGAACAAGATATCTTAAGAATAATCCTCAAACATCCAGAAAAAAGAAACAAACAAATCTTACTTCTGAAAGGAATTTGTTCTGGCCCTGTTTTGCCTTAAACCGCTTAATCTTCTGCTGAATTCTCTTGTCTTTGTCCAGCTCTTCCACAGATGCCCACTGACAATGAAGGTAAGAGCTAGAAGATGAAACAGAAACATCTTAATCAAAACTATGCTTCCACTGCATACCCCTACATATCCCGTGAGTATAGCTGATCATTCCAGCACACTGTAGTGTCACACTTGGAAAACCGGACACTAATCGTCATCTTCACACAAGTTGCTAACAAATCGTCTTTACTGGAAGTAATTATACTTACTAATGGAGAAACCTGTCAGTAAATAAAACAAACTCACACTCAAAATTTACGTACATACCCCATACATTCAGTGTTTGCACAAAGGCAAGATGATTTCTACTAGGCATAGTTAAAACGGAATTACTATGCAAGACATTTATCATAAATGTCACAACTTGACATTATATTCTAGCAAGGAGGAAGGTTTTTATAAGTTAATAAAAATACACCAACACCTCAAATATTAACATGCCATGTACTGTTTTCTGTGAGACCAGTGTTGTAATAAAAGTCACGAGTCAACTGATGTTTTAACACTGACAGAAAGAAAAGAAAAACCTGTGTAAACGCAGTTCCACAGTAGTAATTAATCTTAAAAAACACTCCACACAGTAAGGAAAAGCATCTCTGTCAAAATGACTAGTCCCACTTTATAAATCTAGAGTCTGTCAAAAGTTATATTGCTAAGTAGCCTAGGATACAAACAGTTAGCACAAAAATTACGTGCCAACGTAACAAAACTAAACAAAGCGTAATTAAGCTATTAAACATCACGCGACAATCAAGGTAGTGCAAAGGGTACAAAGGTGGCAGCATATTTAAAGTGAAGTAAACTATCTGCAGTTTGCTGCAAGAAACTCACTTTAAGTGAATTTCTGTTTATCAGATGGAAAATTTGCTAAAATTAGACAAGATATGCTATTTTTCTAAAAGAAACATGAGTTTATCCGGCTGTGAAGTATCTTATTTTGAATACTGCTTGCACTGCAGTTTCAGATCCCAGAAGTGAAACAGCACGCTGCTCTCACCAGCATTCCATCCCTCTTACGGAGGGGGAAGCTACCTTGCTGGAATAGTGGAAGACAGTGCGTTCGTTATCCTGGTCATTTTGAAGTTTCAGTGGTTTGCAGGCACATTACTCTACGGCTGCAGTTAGATCTACAAAGGTGTGTGCTCATGAATCTGCATATGTAACAAGCCTTAAAGGTTTTAATATCAGAGCAATTTTATCTATGGATTTAAATTTGGAGAGGACAAATTAAGACGACCCAATCGAACCCACCGCTACCAATGCAAGGCCCTTCCCTGTTAATTTGCCACTGTTTTGGATTAAACATTAGAAACGTTTAAAGTTGGATAATAACAGTTATATCACCTAAGAAACCAAATTTTTAAAAACTATTTTGAAATTATGTGAACTTAAAGACAGCAACCAAACCTGTAACTTCACTTACAAGTTTTTGTACTTTACATAGAATTCCTCTACTTCTACCTCCTCTCCGTTCTCCATCTGTAAGAAAAGAATTGTTGAAATGTGAATTAAACCACTGAACAGCCCAATTCAGTTAACGACTAAAGCTAACTGGAGTACAGAATACGGTCCCCAGGTAGAGAGGCAAGTGGAGGGGCAGGAAAGCGTTCGTGGGGGGAGGACATGGGCGAGGAGTTTCCTCCAGCAGCTTACCCAAGTACATACTGCACTGCTTACTACAACTTCCAAGACATGAATCATTTTGAACTCCTCCCTAACCACATGCAGCTTCATTCACAACCTCACCCCAAACCTGGCTTTCTGCCAAACCCACAGTGTTAAGTAGAAGCCAAGTGTACCATTTTCTCAGGCAGCAGCCAATTAGCAACTGCACTCCTGAATGCCATATGTATTATTTTTGGCTGGCTCATGGCAACTTTACATTGTGGGTTTTGTAATGTTTTAAAAAAGAGTTTTAAAGGGGGTTTATTCCTCCATATAGTTAATAACTCCAAACAAGAAGCCATATAAAACTAAACCTTATACCTCTGCTAGAATTTTAGTGCATCAGTGTTCATGGCTTTAGTTTTACTCAATGGTGCAATTAAATTCACTCAGGCAAGATGTCTCACATACAGAGCAGCCAAATTAAATTAACACCCAAAAACTATATTTAAAGCAAGGTTAAAGTTGTGATATAAACCAGCAAAACCAAGGGCATTCAGTGCTAAGGGTTGAGACTACCCTTAACTCATCCCTAGTGCCAAAGTATTGCATAACATATGGCATGTAATACTTTGTTGAATTAATCCTGAACCCAGCCATAGGACAAACTAAGGACAGTGCACCAGGCACACGCTCAGAATTCAGTTTGTGTCACAACATTCACCGTTTGTGTTTACTGATGAACTTTGGAACAATTTTAAATAGAAGAGGGGTTTTCTTTGGTTTACATATTTCATCAGGGACAACAACATCTGCAATAAATACTATACGTAATACTAAACAGACAAAACGACCTCTGGGTAAGTCAACATCCTCCATCTTTTTTCTAGATATATATTAAAAAAAGAAAAATAAAACAATATATATAAAAAAGAGACAACTCTAAAGCTAGAGGATGAATTGTCATCTTCCAAATTCTCTCTCAAAAGTTGCTAGCCAGAATTACTTCCACAGCAGTGCAACTAAAGAACAGTGGCCGCTGCACTGAACTCTCATTCTAGCACAGTAAAGTTAATGCATTCCTAATCCCTGATTTGCACAGCGTTCCTTTTCTCTTCCACACTAGCAAGGGATTTTATCATTTCAGCGTTTCTGTCAACTCCTAGTACAGTCTGTCTGTGTCCCTTTCTAGAGAAGAAAGGCCAGCTTCCACCCAGTTCTCCCTGAAGAAACGGAAGAAGCTAAAATATTCCTGGTGCTACTTCTTGACCTCCTTGAATGCTCGGTTGAAGATGATAAACAATCCCCTAACTCTAAACACAGGGAAGCAGCTTTTCCGCCACTTACAAAGATACTGTCAAAGAAAGGAATTTGAAGACCATCAAGAATTTTTTTTTTTTTTTTTAAAGAAAAAGATTTAAAAGGAAGTACTTCTCAAGAAGATATTTTAGAGTTCCGGTCAAAACTGTATTAAAAAAAGAAGTATTAAAAAATAGAGTTCCCTTTATCTGAATCTATTTGCTACTCTGAGGCAAAGTTGATCTTTTAAGAAGTCATCCCTAATTTTTAGACACTAACTTTTATTTTTTGAAATGCATTATGGCCAAGCCTTTGATCAGTTTTGAATCAGAATCCTTTGAGATCCATCAATCTTACGGTGACAACATGGTTAAACACCTTTATATAAAGGTTTCATGTTACCCAGTTTAACTCCCCTCAGCAGCATTGCAGTCAAGTCTATTTTCTGTCAACTGCCAACTTAATAACAATAATTTACAATGTAAAACTTGATAAATCCTGTAACTCTCGCAGATTAAAATGTACTTTTGTGTTATCTAATAGGTTAACAACTGGTCTATGTTATTACATGTTCTATGAGCACGCATCAAAGATTCACTTAAATAAGAAATATTAAGGGGGGGGAAAAAAAATTCTTTTAAAAATCTTACTCTGGCATTCATTCTTATGGCCCCCCCCAAAAAAAAAAAAAAATCTGATCAAGTAACAATCACCAGCACTCAAGTAGGGTTTAACACCACATCAGTTTAGGATATATTTGTTGGAAGCTTATGCCTTCGATGTCACTGCGCAATCCCCACTACACATACGTTTACATTAACCAGATAAAGCAGGGGGACAGAAAGTTTATGCAAAATTCTCCCAAAACTGATTAGGCAGACATCCTAAAATAGCGCACGGCAGACTTGGGCAACGCAGAATGCTTCGAATTATCATTGCCCAGGTGTGACCAGAACCCACAATCTCATCTACAGTCTCTGCAGATAAATGAAGAAATAAATGATTCCTTCCTTCAAGCAAATACTTTAGAGCACACCATCTTGCACGGCCATTGCCACTGCAGTGAATACCTGCAAATGCAAAACTTATCTGAGCAAGCCGCTTGGGTGTAGAGACAAATAAAAGCTTCAATAAAAATCACACATACACACAAAAAACCCACCCAAAAGCCACACGTCAAAAATCCCCAGAAATATCAACCGCTGAAAAAAATAGCGGAGAGAAGACATTAGTAACAGACACAAAGTAACAGACAAAACCCCATCACCCCAACTGATACACAGCACTAGATTGTCAGCTAATCAGGTTATAGCAGAGATACAGGCATTTGTACTCAGTTCAATTAGATCTAATTCTCACCCTGTACTGGTGGGCGAGAAGAGAAATTCAGACGCGTAACATGCAGGTATCATGTCCTACAGACCCCACACCTTTCCATGAGATGTGCCGTCTGCACTGAATGGCGTAGCTAGGTCTAGCCATTCCTTTCCAAAGTTAAGGAGCAGAAATTCAAAGGGGACTGAAGCTGGCCAAGAAAATAATTAGAAAAACGAAAAATTTCCACATACAAACTGAAGACGTCAGGGCCGTGATGGTTTGAAAAGAGAGTGAAATGTGTACTTAACACTTTCTGCAAGAGGGAAGAGTATCCAACCGAATTCAAAAATTCCATGTTAAGAGCAACAGGGAAAAACATTGTCTTTTATGCTTCCAGCATGAGCTGCAATAATTTCTACCTTTTATTCTCCACATTTCAAAAGTGGTTGCAAGTACAGTGCTGTATCGTACCTGGTGACTCCAAAACTGGAGTCAGGCTGGTTTTGAGACAAGCAGTATAATGTTATGGTAAGAAGACTGCCCCAAAAGCATATTCATTACCCAATGTCCTTTACTTGAACGCAACATCTTTGTTACAACCTAATCCACTGAAAGGTTTCCTAGTGAAGCCTTTCCTCATGTTTATTTTATGCACCGGTCCTGATCGCAGCAATTTCACTTTGATTAGTAATCTAACAACCAGGGTTTTGATGACGTTAGTAGGAGTGTAAAAGACCTTTAATAAAAGCACAGTTGGAGACTTCAGATGTTAAATATTAACATCCTGAAATCCACCTCTTTTTTTCTTTTTTTCTGGATTTTTTTTTTTTTTTGAGAGGAGGATTGGGGAGAAGAGCAGGGAAAGAAGAGACACCCCTCAAACCTGAAAATACAATCCATAAAAAACATTAAAGAAAGAGCTCAAAATAGAGCTTGCCTCCAGCAGAGCTTGCAATCAAAGACATGTAGGCAGCAGACCAACCACTTCCCACAAACTGCAGCAAAATACACACTCCCCATGAGTAATCACACCTTTGTTTGCAGGGGAGAGGAAGAAGAGAAGAATAATTGGTGAAAAACAGCTTCCAATGTAAAGACATTTATGAAAAGACCACATTCTCCTCTCCTGCCTAGTAGACCATCAGAACAACTAATTACTGAGTTGATATTACATGAAGTTTATCCAAAAAATAAGCCTGTGGTTTGAAATACAAAATATAGCTCTAGACTTCAAAACAAGCCCTAGAGGTTTCGTGCTGTGAAAGCTGCAGAAACAGGTCAAATACAATCACAGCCAGTCATGACATTGCATGAATTTAGGTTTACCAAGCTGCTAATGATGTTATTACAATAGTAATGAAATTAACACAACACCCTCCCCAAACAACCAAACAAAAACAATCAAAAAACCCCACCACAATACTAAAAAAAAGAAACGAACAAAAAAACCCACATGAATAAAGGCAACTTTCCCTCCTCCAATGTGAAAATTAACACTTTGAGGAAAAGAAACATGTCTGGTTAACTAATGTCAAAATGAGTACAGCATCTTTCTTAACCAGACGGTTCTGTGCCCAATTGCAGTACAAGTCAGAGAACCAGCTACACAAGAGAGCCTGCAAAACATAACCATGTCCTTTTTGGAACAAGCTCTTTTCTACTTCCTACTCAGAGTTCAATAGTTTAGAAGTGCAAAGGCCAATCAAGTTGTGAAGCAGATTAGAAGAATCCGTAAGCAAAATAAGACCATAACTAGCAACCAGGGCAGAATTAAGAGAACCACACTCAACTAAAGAGAGTGGTTCCTTGTCACTGTGCTAAGATGGTGAATATAAACGTAAGATTTTTGATCGCATGTGAAGTTGTTTTAGCTGCTAAACACAACGACTATCAAAAGATGCAAAAATTATGAGCAAGGATTTCTGTTTACTAGAATAGTCAGAAACTTAGGAGGCAGGAAGGTTCTCACACTCCTCGAACTCCCATGAAACATCACTCTGAAGAGAAGAGCACCATAGATTTCACCCAGGTATGTATATTTGCAAAAATCAAAATTCTCACCCGAGAAAAAAACCCAAACCCTACCAAACAAGTAATCAGTTTTGTGCACGTCTATCCAAAAAGCCTGTCAAATACCATCAAAAGACACTTTCAGGAAACCTCCTCTATTCAATAAAAGAGATTTTGATTTTGGAATATTCGAGGTATCTGGAGAAATTAATAGGAGCTTCAGCAGAAATATGTTTAGCCTGTTTGAAAATATGGGGGTAAGGGGTTTTCTTTTGATTTACCTTTTTCTTGACTGAGCGGCTACTCATGATTTTCTCCACAACAGGGCCTTCAGCATCAGCAGATTCCTACATCACAAATTACAAACAGGAGTTACAAGAGTGCATCTTCGTTACTAGAAGACTTCCTTCACTAGAAAAACTTAAAATATTTTTCCCCCAGGCATGAGAACTGACAGGATTCAGAAAGATTTAATACCATAATAAAGGATTGAAGGATACTTGTTTAAGCCCATTTTTAAGAGCTAACACAACTCTAGCTCTCAGTAAGGCAGACACGCACATATACACAGATATAACCACATGGGCAGTTCACCTCTCCTAAAATAAACACACGCTCTCAGTACCATACAGTCCAAGTATCAGGTGATGTTCAGAAACTCGAGTTGGCTGTCTAAGCGTCCACACAACAGCCACCAAAATTGCCTGCGATTCTCTATTAAACTAATTCACTGTTACAATTGCAGGCAAAGCTACCAAATTCTCCTTCTGATAAGACACAATTAACAGTGGAGATCGCATACAGTATTTCACAGGGCTTAACAAATTACCAAATGAAATACCAAAGAACATGTATATATTCTCCAATAGGTCATCAGTTAGTTAAGTGAAGTAGTCCTTTGAAAAAGCACTACAAAACAATGAGATTGTTACAACAGTCATTCCTACGTTATTACCCCTCATCTTATTCAAACTATTTTATCCATCATTTACATTGCACAGAGAATAAAGTGTACCCTGCTGGGTACTACAAGGCAGTAATTTCATAAAGGGGTTCTTATGGTGCCTAGCAGCAGGGGACAAGCTTGAGTGGTTTATTAAAGTCACAGAAGCCAGACCACTGAATTCACAGAAGTAAATTCAAGAATCCTAGCAGTCCAGCTCAGGTTTCCTTGAGGCAGAGACCACAAATTTCAAAGAACAGCGTCAAACTGCACATCATCAGCTTGTAAACAAATTAATGAATTGATATATACTTTAAGAAGGTAAAAAGCTAATGCCTTCTGGCCCACTGTGCCAACCAGGGATGAGTACCATTCAGGAAAAAGACCTCTATTTGAACTTTGAATGCTGCAGTTACAGCCACCTTTCCAGCCCATTCATATCTGACCTGTTGCTCTGACTGAGAAGTATTTGAAGGAGAGTCTCTTCCAGCAGCATCAGCATCATCAGCCTCCTCATCCGAAATCTTGAACTCCAGGTCTTCTGTATAACGTTTCCTCTTCACCTGCCTGCTGGAGCGTCGCTTCTAAATAGAAAGCATTGATATTTTTCAGGAGAAACAAAACTGGTAAGCAGCAGAGTAACTAAGAATACTTCTTTGTGTTTCTCAAACACACTAGTGAGTAGTGAACGCTATTGTTTTTGCAGCACCCTGACAGAAACAGTGCAATCAAGACACTACTGTTCTGAACTCCTGCCTGTTACTTGCTCAAATTTTGTAAAACACAAAACAAAGCAACCACCAAAAAAATCGACTTCACGCTTGTTCCGAGTTGAAAAGCAGTATTTTTTCTTTTTTGTTACAGCCTTACTAAAGCCACTATAGAAAATTAGAAAGCACATCTCAGAAAGCAACTGAAACCCAAGAGGTTGCACCTCTCAATTCGCGTCTCCGACAAACCTTGACAGATGGCCAGTGCAGGAACCGACCACCACCTATCTGCAGCGTGGCCCGCAGTGTTGCTAAGCAGTGACAATCCACTTTCTTGCTCTCCCCATCCGCCCAGTTGTACCCAGATTACCTTGTAGGGGCAATACAATTAAATACAATTTCTCCCCTCCACTGACCCAGAACTGTTCAGAAAGACATCATGCAGCACAGCCTGGGAAAAGACCCCAAACTAATAGAGGAGAATAAAAAATGTGAACCACCCCGAACTGAAAACGTGGTTTCTGAACAGTCCCTATACCCTCATCTCCAGGATGAAAGACAGCTTCAGAGAAACTGCAGAAAACTATCTGTAAAATATACAAGCATGCACCTGACAAAATTTGCAACTTGATGCTCAGTGCCAGACACCATTTTCTGCAACAAAAAAGTTCGAATTCAGATAGTCTGCATCAGGTTATATACTTTGAAGAGTTGAGTGCATATGCTCTTGAAGGAAACGGTCATCCAATATCTCAATAAACTGATGTGTATGTATTTTAAAAAATTATGTTGAATAGCAACTGTTAAAAAAACACCTTTATGAATTGATGTAATAGTTATTTTACATCTTTCTCAGCTTAACACATATCTTCACCAGTATATGCAATACTTACGTAGCTTGTTTAACAGATCTATGCACTCTGTGTGCATTGAGAGACCGAGTCAAATGTTTACTTTTAGATCATTAATGATACTTTTTAAAGCACAGATATCTGATGCACGCACTCTGTCTGTGTGCATTGAGAGACCCGAGTCAAATGTTTACTTTTAGATCATTAATGATACTTTTTAAAGCACAGATATCTGATGCACTTCACAAAATTAGAAATTCTTCCTTTGCTCAAAAATTTCGTTTTCAGTTAAAGGTTAAGTTTACACCACCCTTTTAAATAAAGGTGATGTGGCTTCTACTTTTAACGTAGAAACTTATGGGCATTCTCACAAAACTTTAAATACTTCTGTACTTGAAACAGATACCACCTGGCAAATTTACACCTTTGTTCCCATAATCAGTGATGGGAAAATATTGATTTTCTTTTGGCTCAATAGGTCTTACCAATATTTTTGGTGCCAAAAATCTCTTTTTCTATTTCCCTAATAGGAAAGATGCCTAAAACTCAGCGGTAATCCTCTATCTGATTTTTCATTGACTTGGTTAGCTTCCTGTTTCCTCTAACGTCCACTGTGCATACATCTACCTGCACCAGACTATCTTTTACTCATTAACTGAGCTACAGGTGGAAAGGGGAGTAACAGGCTTGACAATAGAACATAAAAAATCTGTATGGTAACACACAGAACTGAATGTTTTTCCCCTCTAAAGATAACAATGCATCACACTGCATTACTACGTAACAGAAGACTCTAGTCTAGTGTTTAACACTAAGAATGCAATGGCTTTAGGCAACTGCATAGTATCAAACTCAATTTGGAAAGGCGTAGTAAGTTTATTATTTATAGCTGTTCTAGCATATATGGTTGCTTAAACTTGGGGAAGGATTACAAAGAAGTGCGGGTGCAGAATAACACGTGGAGTTCAAGAAAGCATTAAGAAAACAAAAAGAAAACAAAAAAGACTGTATTACATTTTTAATTAAGAAGTGATGCAAATACCGTAACAAAGAAATATTTCAAATGTAAAATTTATCACCCAGCTGAGTTTCACAAAGCTTCGTCCCGTTAAACTGAGAACAAGCGAAATACGCATGCATATTTAACTGTAGACAGATCATCTGCAAATTAAGGCAAAAACCACCAGCCTCAAAAGTTTCTTCCATGTCTTTTGTTAGCACTGTTAATCAGGCTATGAGAGCCTTGTGGCACAGTACAGAAAACTTATTCTTGAAGTATTTTAACCTCTTCATGGTGTATCTCAACTTCTCTAATGCAGAGTACATGGCTGGCATGAATCAAATAACCCTCATTGCTGTTGCTGCCGTTTTTAACTCGGATAGGTTAGATTGCTCACAGTAACTGGGAGAAGCATAAACGATGTTTATGTTAGGACATGGTTTGCCAACCAGGCTGCTTTGACCATTCTCAAGCGATCATCAGTCTTGACATCTCTCATAACTATACGGAACACATCCGTGAGCTGATATGCAACAGATGAATGCAGAGGAGTTCAGTAATACCAGCACGACTATTTAGGAGTCTTATACTTTATCCATCACAATTTGCCTCTACTACTTAATGAGGGAATTCTTAATTTTATTGCCCACTCTGACCACTGCCAGCAGAAGCAAGCCAGGAGCTGATCGCTGCTTAACTCGGCTGAAAACAAGAGCACACAAAAGTTGTCATGTACACCGTTTCCACTTCCAGACATTCTTCACACGAAATAAAGTTTGGACAGACCATGATAGGTGTACCATGGTCAAGAGAAATTATCAATGTTAGTTAATGACCGGCAGTCCTGCAAAAAGGCCCTTCACCCATTAAAGCAGTGTCGTTACCAGCCCGACATGCATGTTTCCCACATCCTGCTTTGTCATGGCTTATTCTGCATTTCAGAAGGTTTGCCAAGCCAACGCAAGAAGCACGAGGCTTATAAGCAAAACCTCATAATGGCTCGTTAAGCGCATTTCTGTAGAGCAGAAAATTCAGCACCGCAGGTGCAACAATGACGGAAGAGAACACATGAAAATTCAGCAGCACTGCACACGTACCTGCAGCTAACAAGCCTGCAAAGCAAAATTATGGTGAGAAATACTTTTCTTGGCAAACTATTCACCACAGTGATTTCCAGTTCTCACCTTCTTGATAGGTTATTTTAAACAGGACATAATACCTGTATCTCTGTAACAAAGACCGTGAGAAAGACCATATTATGCATCTAAATAGTCAAAGGCTACACTGAACTTGAAAGACAGCATTACCTGAACCCCTGGGTCATCTTCATCTTCAGGATGAGGTGATGGTGGCGGAGTTTTTTCCAAATCTGAGTTTTCAGAACCTTCCTTTCCTTTGTTAACCTTTTTCTTCGCAGCACTAGTTTCTGAATCTTGTTTCTTGTTACTGAGAGAGATATGTTTGATCAGTATTTGTAGAAAAATGTAAAGCAAAGAGTGCTTATCAAAGTAGTTAACTGGTGAGATGAATCAGTGAATTCGTTATTTTCAACTGCCTTCCTTATTTAAGCATCTAAACCTAACTGTAAAATCATTGATGCATGGGGCATCACTATATATTTCCTATTCCTTAAAACAGACACCTCATTTCTTTCCTTCAAGATCTTGGGCAGCAGCAGTGAATATGTATTTAACATGAAACTAGAGACTGGAAAGGAGGAGCTGCTCTCCAAAACCCAGGCTTTCTGAAAGCAGTTTGCACAACTTGACACATGAAGAGGAAAAAAAAAAAGATTATGAGTGCATTTAGGTTGATATTAACTGTGTTGACCAGGTTAGCAGAACCAGAGGAAGCATTACTAAAAGAAAACCAGCCAAGGGACTAAATGAGAAATGTCTTTATTTTCTTCTACCAACCTAGCTATTTCCAAGTAGGAAAGGCAATTCTGTGTCAGCTCTAAGGGCAACCATGTAGCCCCAGTGCATACATTCACATCTTGTATAGCGGGGAAAAGCCACCCAAGCTGGTTACCTCAGTGTCTACATGACAGAAAGCTATAGAAAGCTATATCCTCCAATGGTAGAGAATGGTTTGGGGGAGTTACCCCCCCATGAAAACGTTTGCCACCTGAGGAGCTGGGACCCATCCCTCCAACTGCTCTCAGAGGCCTGGAAGCAGATGAGGACACACGCATCAAAACGCAGCTTTCAATAACATCGCTGCCAAATCGCACACCAAGACGACCTTCAGCAGCACGAGAGTGAAATTTTTAAACGGCAACGAAGAAGAACAGAGGCTAAAAGTTGGAGATTTTAAGCAAATTAAGCCTTTAAGTCTCACATGGGTTTTCGTTAGCCTTTTCCCTGCTCTCTGCGGCCAAGCCCTCCAGGCCCGTCACGGATTTGACAGGCCGGCTGTGGAAAGACGCCCAAGGACAGAGTTACGAACTGGGACCAGACAATTCGGCACCCTCAACGTTTTAACTTCCGGCAGAGAGAAGCCACCCGGGCTTGGTTTTTCCCTTCGTAAGACCCAGCCTCGTAACTTCTCCAACAAACACCAGCTTTAAAGCTCGTTCCGATCGGGACATAGGCCCACCGCCGGCGCTGGAAGTTGGAAGTCGCCGGACACGGTGACGCGTCGCTTCGGGACAACGCGGCTGCGGTATTACGGCGCTCTCGCCGCCGGCGTTTAAGCTAAGGTGGAGAATAACGTTTTACAAGCGGAAAGACTGGGAGTTTGGGGGATTCATTTTTATTATTGTAGAATTACTGGGCGACGCAGCTTCTCCTCTCAGAAAAAACCACCTCCAACGGTGACAATTAAAAATGCAGAATGGGGAGGGGGAGCCTGAGGCGGCGGAAGGAGGGCGGGCAGGCCTCCCTCCCCTCCCTGCCCGCCGGCCGGGCTCCCCTCCCAGCGTTTGTTTCCGCTCTAGCTGCCACCAATGGCACAAAGCCGCAGCTGAAGCGGGGCCCCCGGCCTTTCATCCGCGCGCCGAGAGCGCTCGCGTCGCCCCGG
>NW_010229300.1:0-2328 GCF_000690775.1 Eurypyga helias
CGGCCGCAGCCCCCCACCTCTTCACGAGCTTTCTTAGGAGTGATTTTAACTTGGACCCATAAACCCGGCAAGATTTTACTTCTGGGAAGAGCTGCACCGCAAAATAACCACGGTTTGGGGCACCTTCAGCGTTCAAAGCCCTACCCAGCCCACCCCGACAGCTCCGGGCAGCCTGAGGAAAAGTTGGCTTTAGGGCGGCTTTTCCTTTCGATGGCAACGGCAGAGAGCACGGGGTCCCGTCTCCCACGGGAGAGTGACGTTCAGGTGGTCGGGGTCCCCCTTCTTTCGCTTTCGGAACCCGGGTGCACCACCCCAAGCGGGGTTCAGCGGCTCTGCGGCCGGTGACGACAGCCAGCGGCCCCGCCTCGCTGCAAAAAATGAACGTGGGAAAGTTCCTTCTGCCTCCACAAATCAAATGAGGTGAAAAATCGCTAAAAGAGGACGTCTCCATCATTCACAAGCACTTCCCTCCACGTGGAGCAGGACCGCTCGGCTGAGCGCTTCCCGTTCACGGCCGGGAGGAGGGACATGGGGAGATGCTGCTGGAGGCAGCGGCAGGAAACTCTGCCTTTGCAACCCAGGGCAGGACGGCTCAGAAACCTGAGCGGCGGGGATTTATCCACCGCCGCCGTCTAGAAATCATCCCGCTGCCCACAGAAGGATTTGGACTTAACCTCCCCATTCCCACAGAGAAAAAGGAGGATTTGGACTGAACTTCCCCATTCCTGTACTGAAAAAATGAGGATTTGGAGTTAACGTCCCCATTCCTGCACAGAAAAATGAGGATTTGGACCAAATGTCCCCATTCCCATACCGAAAAAATGAGGATTTGGACTTAACAACCCCATTCCTGCACAGAAAAATGAGGATTTGGAATGAACATCCCTGTTCCTACATAGAAAAATGAGGATTTGGACTGAACGTTCCAGTTCCCATACTGAAAAAAATGAGGATTTGGACTTAATGACCTCATTCCTGCACAGAAAAATGAGAATTTAGACTGAACTTCCCCATTCCTGCACAGAAAAATGAGGATTTGGACCAAACGTTGCCGTTCCTGTACCCTCAAAAATGAGGATTTGGACTGAACATCCCTGTTCCCACAGAGATAAATGAGGATTTGGATTGAATGTCCCCATTTCCGTATTGAAAAAATGAGGATTTGGATTGAACGTCCCCATTCCTGCACAGAAAAATGAGGATTTGGACCAAACGTCCCCATTCCCATACCAAAAAAATGAGAATTTGGACTTAACAACCCCATTCCTGCACAGAAAAATGAGGATTTGGACTTAATATTCCCATTCCCTCACAGGAAGATGAGGATTTGGACTGAACTTCCCCATTCGCGTACTGGAAAAATGAGGATTTGGATTGAACGTCCCCATTCCTGCATAGAAAAATGAGGATTTGGACTGAACTTCCCCATTCCTACACAGAAAAATGAAGATTTGGACCAAATGTCTCCATTCCCATACCAAAAAAAATGAGGATTTGGACTTAACAACCCCATTCCTGCACAGAAAAATGTGGATTTGGACTGAACATCCCCGTTTCTGCACAGATAAATGAGGATTTGGGCTGAACTTCCCCGTTCCCGCACAGAAAACGCGGGTCTCGGCGCAGAGGCGCACACTCCACAAGCCGCGAGCATCGACACCCTCAGGCAAGAGGCGCCTTTAGGCGCTGGACCCGCTCCCGCCTTGGCACCTCTGCCCAAAGAGGAGCCGGACGATCGCCGAATGCGGCGACAGTCCTCGGAGCCGCACACCTTGCCCCGGCCTACGTTTTCCACCGCCTTTGGAGCGGACGTTATGCACCGTCTCCCCCAGCCCTGGCCCAGGAGGGTGTGTTTCCATTATCTGGATATTCCGTTAGGCATCTGCATCCCTTTTAGAGTCTCCTTCCGTCCTCCGAATAGCGAGCGGGATCCACATACCCTCTCATGCTAAGGGCAGGCAGGAGGGAACGCAAAAGTCCTGGATCCCAGTGACCGCAGCTCCCCGTTTCCCACCCGGCTCCTCCCTGAGAACACAGTCCGTAACTGGAAAACGATCTTGGCTAACTCAGTCAATCCCATCCTTTCCCACTAGAGCATCTGGGTCTCATCCCGCTGGGAGCCACAAGGAGTCCGTGTGTCCCAGGGTGACCAACTCTACCTCCCAGCAGGCAGCAAGGCTTCCCACTGCGACGGCAGCGCGTGCCGGGCCGTCGTCGCCGGCGGGTGGGAAAAACGCTGGGAGCTTTTGCTTCCGTGGGTCATCTTTCTGGGGGAAGGAAGGAAACCGCACCCTCATCTTCATCGCACGCAAACGAAGCGTGACCTGT
>NW_010229300.1:2456-2906 GCF_000690775.1 Eurypyga helias
AGGAACAGCCAAAAGGGCTGGAACCGTGGGAGATGCCAGTGCGGAAGGTTTTGGGGATGGTGGAGGAAGGGGATGGGGTAGGGGGAGGGATCCCAGTTTTTCCACCTCAGATTCCTCCCGTTACTACTCGCTGTTGCTCAGTTATGGGTCCAGAGTCAACGCCAGAAATAAACGAGGGCTTTGAAGTACAAACCCGGCGTGGCTCCGTTCTTTGGCAGGAAACGCAACACCCGCTTTACCCCGTGCTGCCGGGAAATCCTGTGGTGCGGACTTCCCCACCCCCCTTCCTGCTCCCGCTTCTGCTCCTCTTGCATCCCTCCTCCTGCCCTGACTCCGGCCTAGGCCCATGCATCTCCAAAGCACGGTCTTTAAGAGTTTACCTCTTTATTGCGACGCACAAGTTTTCGGTGTGTTTTGGAAACTGCCCTCGTAGTCAAAAAATCTGGAGGG
>NW_010229300.1:2975-3539 GCF_000690775.1 Eurypyga helias
AGCTAGAGCCCTTCAGAGGTGATGACGGCAGGGACAGGCTTTCCCCACTCACTTCTCCGTAGCTTTCCAGGAACTGATGGATTGTCTTGTGTAAAATCCTCTCCAGGGAGAGGGAACGGCGACGACTAAGTCCTAGGAATCCTCCCTCGCCGAGCAGGCTGGTCGACAGGGAGTGGCTCCACAGCCAAGCCAAGCGGGGTGGCTTCAAGTGGTAAAGTCTGGCTTGAGGGGGCTCTCGGCCCTGGATTCGGAAGGGAAATAGGGCCTGGAAGCAGTCAGGGCGACTTGAGCCGACACGACCGACAGCAAGCCTTCCTGTAGTACCAGTGAGAGCAGAGCTTCACCTTCAGCACCAGCACGCAGTTGGCCGTCGCTTTGTCTTCACACTCGTCTTCTGGGAAACGGAAACATCCGCAGGAGGGATTAAAAGAGGAGATGTGCCTCCCCCAGCAGGGAAGCGGATGGGGCGGAGGGCTCCTCTCCCTCCCGCACTTACCCGGTGCCTCCGTGGGGCAGGGCTGGAGTTGGCAGGTCTGCCTGGCTTCCGGTTTGGCAGCGGGGTCG
>NW_010229300.1:3596-12366 GCF_000690775.1 Eurypyga helias
CCGGCTCCGCACGTCTTGCTGCACTGTCGGGATGGAGAGAGAGGAAAGGGAGTGTTTTCGCTTTGAGTGTTGATGCTGAGATGGAAGATGGAGAAAACAGCTGCCGTGAGCCGGGCCCATCTTCCCCCATCCTCCCGTTCCCTAAATGCTCAGCAGCTAAAATCAAGGGAAAGCAGGGAGAGACAGAACCGACACTGCCCTCGGCAGAGCTGGGAAGCCTCAGTCCTGCTCCGCCAACCGGGGAGACGAGGCCTCCTCTCCCCCTTCCCCGCTGCCCTGAGCCCTACCTGGGACCAGGCGGTGGTGAACCACGTCGCACACGGCCTCCTGAAACAGGCAGCTTGTTCCTCGGGTTTCTGAGAGGCTTCGCAGCGCTTCCCGGGGTATTCCCTGTACATACCGTTCTCCAGGCCCGCGCAGAGGACGAGCCGGGTCTTCATCCCGCGCCCGCAGCTGGCGTCGCACTGGGGAAGAGAAGGTAGCAGCCAGGTCAGCTCCAGGAGGCGGCATCCTGCGCAGAAGCAAGGTGCTGAACGCCTGTGCTACCCCAAGGTGGGGCTGCCCAGGCCGCAGGAGCAACGGGTGTCCGCCAAGGAGGTGAGTTGCTGTGGGAGTGGGGACAGAAGCTGGAAATTCGCGTTTAGGGGATGCTGAGAATTCACCTTGGCTGCCCTCGAGAGCAGCCACCGCAAGGGACCTGGAGCAGCCGAGGTAAGACTCCAAGAGGCTGTTTCTGCCTTGTTTGACGTGGATCGATGCTCTCAAAACCCACGCAGCGTAGCCACGTAGCAACCCACATCTTGGAGTACTGACAAGCGCCGCGTGGGCCCCCGGGGACCAGACTGGTGCACTGCAGGTGCTCTGCACGGAGGAGTGGGGCTGAGCCCACTTCAGCTCCGCTCTCCCAGGCCCAGGGAGGCAGCTGGGAGTTGGAGATTTCACTGCTCTGTGCCCGGGACACCCAAAGGCGGGGAGTTCGGCTGGGATTTTGGAGTTCAGCTGAGTTTAACAGCCTGGATACAGCTGGAAAACTGCACTGCAGCACTGTGGGTGACCCACGCCTTGGGGTGGGGCAGGAGAGGGTTGGGGGGCTGCCGTGGGTCCCCAGGTTTAACCGGTTTGTGCTTGCTCCTGGAGGGAGGCTCAGCGGAAGGTAGGCAGCGGCTATACAAGGTGGCAAAAGGAGAACAGAGGTTTAGCTTTGGTTGGAGGGGAGGGGGCTCGGCTGCTTCTCTGGATCCTGAGAAACCTTTTTTGGAGTTTTGTGAATCCCTGTTTTGCTCAAGACTCTAAAGACGAAGCCAAAACCTCACAAGTGACTCCCTGTTCTCCTGGGCACTCTGGGATGTGGATCAGCTTGCGCCGGGAAGCCTCGGGCAGCAGTAAGTGGGCAGAGGCTGGTTGTTCAGTAGAATGGGGCACCTGGACCGCGTTCACTGGCCTTGCAGCACAGCATCACAGCCTGGGTGTAACTCCGAGGGCAGGGGGCTGCGCTGTGGTTCAGGCTTACCCCGGGGTAATATTTATCAGAGGCAAAGCTGGTTTTGTTGTGGCTTTCTCTTTAGCGGTGGGACCAAAATCCTGGGGGTGGGGGACAAATTGCTGGACAATTTGTCCAGTGTTCTGCTGAGGTGTCTGCCAGCTGGGAGCTAGAGGTGGGGGAGAATAATTTCCTTAGGATATTGCTGCCCTCCAATGGAGGTCCTGGGAAGGCAGCAAATGCCGCAAATGAGCAAATGAGTTTGGGGTGGGCTATGGGGGGGAAGAAGCTGTGGTATTCATTGCTCCTTCCCCCTTCCTAAAAGGAGCCAGGACAAGGGTGCAGCTCCCTGGCTGGAGGCTGCACCAGCGAGGTTTGCTCTGCCAAGGGAGCCAGGTTCCCACCGCGGGATATGGGGTGGAACGGAGAACGCGGGGCTAGGCTTGGCTTTACCTGGTCCCACTCCTGCTCCACCCAGTGCGCGGGGCAGTTCCTGTCCCCGCACGGATGGACGGCCAGGGGCTTGGCGGCCGGGTCGCACTGCGAGCTGGAGATCACCTTGCCCTCCACGTTGCGACAGGCGACGAAGCGGCTCATGCGTCCCTCGCCACACGGACCTGAGCACTTGGAGGAATAAAGGGCGTTTAGACACCTTTGGGAGCAGGAAGGCAGAGGGGTCAGGGTCAGTGGTGCCAGGAGACACGAGTCCAGAGCTACTGAGGCTGTGGCACTGGATCCCAAAGGTCTTTAGAGGTACGTGTGGTCTGGGGCTTCCATTCTGCACGTGCCATGAGCTTCCCAGATTATGGAATGGAGCTCACCTCACAGCTAATCAAAATTTACAGCATGGAGGGGCACAAATACAGGTTATTCTATGGTTTTTTAGCTTAGCCTCTGCCAGAAGCAAGCTGGGAGAGAGCAGTAGGGTGACTACCCACCTGCCCCCTCCCGTCAGCCCCGCATCCCTGGCATCTGGGACACGGAGAAGCAGCCCCTCCGGACTCACCGGGCCCCAGTCCGAAGCGGTCCAGCGGCGGTCGCAGGGTGGGCCCGTGCACGCCTTCTCGCTGCTGGGCTTCCGGGACTCGTCGCAGAGGGGGGCATCCACCGAGCAGCGCACCTCCCGCTTCATCGTCCCCTGAGTGCCACACCGGGCCGAGCACTGCAAGAGCCATGGAGTCAGCCCCGGGGCTCGGAAGCGGAGAGCGAGGGCTACGAGCAAAGGGAAGGGAGGCAGCTACGCCTCCTCCTGCTGTGCTAGGGAGAAGGGGAAGGGACCCAACAGGGACAGGAAGAAGGTGGGTCTGTCTCTGCTGCTTAGTTCCTTTGGGTCCTAGAGCTCCAGGGCTCCCGGGGCTAAGGCCTGGCTGGCCATCCAAAGTCACCAGGCAGCTCTGCTGTCCTAGTCCCAAGCAGGCTGCAGGAGGTCAGTCAAAGGGGTTTTAGCTCCTCTATCTCCATACTGTTTTCCCACCTGTCCTTACTTAAATCCTTGGGAAGAGGGAGACAAAGCCTCTTACTGACGGTTTTTGTTTGGTCAGCGTTCCATGGAGGTGACCTTAGAAAAAAAGGTTTGCAACGGCTTTTGCTCAGTGCCAGAACAGCAGAGTGGTGGGAAAAGGCAGTCCTTGCTTGCCCAGGATGTGGTTGGCCAGGGGCTTCCTCAGCACGCAACATCCACCAGACCCAGCTGCTTACCGCTGGGAGCAAAGCTCCCCGGCTGCCTACCTCGGACCACTCGGAGAGTTCCCACTGGGGCCCGCAGGCCTTGTTCTTGCAGGCTTTCCTCTCCATGGGCCTGGCCAGTCCCGCCGACTCGCAGAGGTCATCATATACGGAGCTGTCAAAGCCCGGTGCCAGCATCTTCCAGCAGCGCACGGTGCGGTACTGGTAGCCCTCACCACAGGTCCTGGAGCATTCACTCCACCGGCTGGTCTCCCACCTCCACAGGAGAGAAAGGACAAAGGAAAACCCACGTGAGAGGGACAAGGGATATGGGGTGGCTGAGGGGTGCCTGCACGCCTGGGACTCCTTCGCCCTGTCGCTGCTGCTGTGACTCTGCTCACCATGTGTCTGTGCCAAGGGGATGCTGGTCTTGCAACCCAACTTCGCCCTTAGCAGGCAACTTAGGGCTGCAAATTCCATCCCTCTTTTTGCTTACAAGGGAATACATGGGCTTAGCTGTTCAGGTGTCTCTTCCAGCCCAGAAATGGCTCTATCCTTTGAGCAGAAACTGATCCTTACAGAGACACTCTGTCCCTGTGGACAGCTGATGTCATTTCCACTCACCTGGGCTGGCAATCTCTCCCTGTGCAAAACTCGTGGGTAGGTTCTGGTCGCGTCAGGGCATCGCAGTAGGTCTCATCCACTTCCACGCCGTCGTACCGGACACACATCGCATAGGAGGTGCTGATACCTGCTGGGCAATCAAGACCCTCTCTTGGTCAGGCTCCACGAGTCCCAAAAGCCTCCTCCCACCGTGATTAAATTACTGGGGTGCCCACTGCATCTGAAACCCGACCTGCTGTTTTAAAAAATACCAGTATTCTCTTTACCAACAGCCAAAAAGAGCCTCGGGCGATCAGTCACCTGAAGCCAAACCTACCTGAAGTGCACGTGGAGCTGCAGGGAGCATAAGCTGAGACCTTCCACCGGTACATGTCAGCCAAGCTGATGTCATCATGGCCCACAGGGCTCACATCAAACTCGTTGCTGTCGACGAAAGGAGGCGGCGTGAGCTACCAATCAAAAAACTGCTGCAAACATAAGATGTAGGGAATTTCCACCTGTCTTTGGAGATGGGAAGAAACCCAGTTTCCGCTCTCCATCTCCCCCACATGGACTACTGATGAAGAGAGAGTGTAAAGCCTTGCTCCTCCCCCTGAATTCAACTCGGAAGGATGTGAAGCGCCATGGATCAACATCCTCTGACAGGAGGCATCGTTCATAGTGAGACTTGTCTAGATTACGGTCTTTGGAGCATGCCCTCAGCTCATGCTACCACCTCGAGAGGTAGGATGTTAGGTGGGAAAGAGAAGGTCGAACAAGGTCCCTCTTATCATATAATATGATGGGAGAGTTGATGGGGCTTGTTGGTTTAGAAGTTGGCCCTTGTTTTATTCCCAGATGTTTACTGAAGGTAGAGGCACGTGTGCCTGGAAGAATGGGACAGGAGGGGCACGATGCGCTGGTAAATCTGTGTATGAGAGGTGCTGCAGGCTTCAGGCCTTCCCTACAGTCACGCTAGTGCTTGACCCCCACATCCTTCCAAACCCATTTAAATGGATCCTTAGAGGTGGGGACTAGTGTCTGACTCCCAGGTCCTTCCGAACCCATTTAAATGGATCCTTAGAGGTGGGGGGGTGTAGAGGGCAAAATACATTCTGGGAGCTGTATGTCAAGCTGGTTGTGCCAATCAGTGTTTTGGAGGACGCACCATCGTCAAGCATCTAGAGCAGCTGCACAGGTACGCACTGGAGAATGGGGACATCAAGGACAGCGGTGAGACTACCAGAGGATTCGCTTCACCCTCCCTCCCCAGCTAACCACGCTCCTGTTTCGCCCAGGAAATCAAGTGCCACCTTTCAGTGCCAGGGGCTTGCAGAGGCTCTGCCTGGCTGATGTCCGCCGTTGGGCTGGCACCCAGCAGAGGGCTCTCCACAGATGCCATCATGCTGGAGTTGGCTGCTTCCCCCTGACTCCCAGCAAATGCCTCCACCTTCAAGTCCTCCAGCGAGTTCTTACGGGCCGGCGCTTTGCGGAGGCCCTGCGGCCACCGGGGAGCTGCTGGGGTCCAGGGTCCTGCTGTGGGGTTCCTCGGGGCCAGCCTGGCTGCCAGGTGCTGCAGCTCTCTGCAGAAGGCGGTGTTGTGTGGGTCTCGGTGACACAGGCGCCTGAAGAGACGAAGCCTGGAGGATGCTACGCGGCTGTTCTCCAAGAGCTCAGATCTCCTCACGCTGGAGGGTACGGCCGTGCTGATGGAAATTTGATTGAACCTGAGAGCTGGAAGTCAAAGAGAGGGATGCTTTCATTACACTGGATGGCTTATACTTCAGCGTGTGGTATTTAGCAAGGTAAAAAACATTCAGTATTTGGCCTCAAAGTCATAAACTGCTACCAGGGTGCACCCACAGGCCTTAACTGCCCTGACCGACCTCACATACTCTGTGCCCATCACCCAGGAGCTCCGTTTAATCTCCCTGGCCTGAGCAAAGTTGCAGGTGTACTTTGTTCCTGAATTGTTCGGCTTTCCCAGACCGAGCTCAGATGTGAGCCGTCACCTTGCCTTCACCTGGTGACCACAGGGCTGTTGGTAGGACCTGCTGCTGTCACTGCCCTGCTTGCCAAGCTCGGGTGCTCTGGGACTGCCCTGCCCAAGGGCACTGCCCGATCTGGGTCATGGCCACCCTCTCCCAGCTCCCCTTCCTTTACAGAGCTGCTGGCCCTTGCTGCTCCCTGGCAGTCTCCACCCCCCTACTAATCATTTTTCCCTCCTGTCTGCTCCGATGAAGCCACCTTAGACTTCATTCAAAGCACATCGATCTTGAGGAGAGAGAGTGAAAACCAAAACAACCAACCCAACTCTGCTTCTCTACCAACTGCTGCTGCTTCCTCCTCCTCTTCATCTCCTCCGTTTGCATGGTAGACCTGTCTCAGCTGGAAGCCGTCCTTCCCCTTCTCTTCACCTTGTTCCCATCCCCAGTCCCGAGTCTGAGTGGTGGAGTTGGTTTGGAAGAAGTGCGGGTGGCCAAAGCCTAAATCTTCGTGCCCTTCTCTTAGAGGAAGCTGTTCACTGGTGTCGTCTGGTGACAGGGAGAGCCACGTGGCATTGAAGTCCTGGGAAGCTCTGGAGTTGGCTGGAATGGGATGGTTCTGGCTGGTCTCTGGCAGGTGATGATAGAGAGGGCTGTCTACGGCAGGGGCTGCAGTTCGGAGAGGCGGTGTCCGGGGTACGGTGTAGTCGTAAGTCACGTGTGGCATTTTCCCATTGAAGTTATAGTACTGGAGGCAACAGGGAAAGAAAACAAAACCCTCTTTATTTTAAGGACATGTATTTCCCAGAGACCTCTTCTAGCCACATCCATTTTGTGATGGATATTAGGGGAAGATGCATCCTCATAAACCCAAGGAAACCTCCCAAGACAGTATTCAACCTTCTCAGCCACCTACACATTCAGGTTTGGCTTGGGAACCACGTTAATACTCCCTTTGCTTGAGGGAGGCTCGCAATTTTGGGACAGGCAAGACAGGAAAGCCTAAAACTAGCTCCTCGCATACCATGGCATTCAGAGACTGGTTAGTGGGCCCATGAGCGATGATGTACTCCAGCCCATCCGAGTTCAGGCTCGAGGGCCGCCGGTACTTGAAGACGGTGCCAGCTACCCTGAAGTTCTGGGGGTGGTCGATGGCAGAGTTGCCGTTGAAGAAGAAATGCCCAGATTCATCTGCGAGTGCTTCAAAGAGAGAGAAGAGGGACAAATGTGACAAACAAAAAGGGACAAAGGCCGTGCAGAACATCTGGGCTGCGTGCAAATGTTTTCACAGCAGGGACTGCCCACAGCGAGCCTGGTTTCCAAATGTCCCTCATGCTGCTGGAAGCGCAGTAGCCCCAGTTTATGGAGAGGTGAAGTGCTGCTGTCCTTCCCTGGAGGACACGCTCACAGATAGCTCCCTCCTGGGAGTGCACAGAACCCTCCTCCCACCTCCCCGGCAGCTGAACCGGGATCTCCATGTCCCTCCGCTTCCTCTGCTTACCTAGGATGTTTTCCGTCTTCCTGCGCTCAATGATGAGGATGTCCGTGGCACCGGCGGGGATGTTGGTGATGAAGACGTAACCTGAGGAACAGAGCCGAGGGTGAGGAAACCCCCCAGGACAGAATAAAAAGGTCTGGGGAGGAAAAGCAGCTCGTAGGACGAGTGTGTGTAGGAGGGCAGGACACTAAGGACACAAATCCATGTCGCTCCAGTCTGAGCCCTGATCCCAGCTCCCCTCTGATGTCCCGTTACGGATCTCTCGGGCTCAGACTGAGCACTGCTGGGTTTGGAGTCGGGAAGGACCTGCACAAGTAAAAGGCTGGCTTTAGGATTAATGTGCTTTCACGCTCTTTCTGGCAAGAGCATGGAAAAAGATTACTAGTGATCAGGGCTGATGCTGAATAGGGGATGGGAAAGGTCCCCTCAGCTCCTGACTCAACAGGATTTGTCTTGGGAGTAGCACAAAAACTGACCTTTAAAGAGAGAGGAAATAAGGCTCTAAGTTGCTTGGCTTGGCAGCTCATTTTTCCTGCTAGGAATACTGGTTTTGTCTGTCCTGTAAGATTTTTAGGAGGACTGGAATGGGAGGCCAAAGCTGTAACTGTACTGCTGGAGGGGTTAGCACTATTGCTCTGGAAAGGGGCCGGAGTGCTTTGCCAGTCTACTGTCCGTAGGGAGTGAGGCAGACCAGTGAAACAACAACAGTGGGAAGTGCTGTTCCAAAACATCCTCAAACCACAGTTCGTTAATTACTAATGAGCATACCGCAGCCTATTCCTTCTGTGGGTGAAGGAATGGGCCGTGAGGCTGCAAGGGACGAATCCCAGCCCAGTTTCAGAAGGACTGTCCCTCAGCTGTGGCAGCTGTAGGACTGGGGAGAGTGGGAGACTAAGTGCAGGCTGAAACAAACACCGTGACCCTCACTGTAGGAGCTTGAGTTTCAAATGAACACGTAGCGCAAATAAAAGAAGATTCATTGATCTCTTCACATTATCCGAGGTGGGCAAGACTCCAAAATCAATAGGAACAAATAGATCCCCAGCTGCTTCCTTTTGTAAAGAGGTGAAGGGAAACCTTAGAAGCCTGATACACAGCACATCAAACCAATCTCCTCTGATGATTAAGTGAAAAGGACAAAACACAGACGTTTAAGCAGGGGTGGAACTCCAGCTCTTTCCACCCAGCAGCTGGGAAACTCCTACCCGCGTTCAAGCCAGCTGGTGGTAAGAAGTAGCCGGTGAAGTCTCCGGACTGTGGTAGCAGGGAGTACCTATCTGTGAGATTGCCTTTCGGAAGCTGCCCGAGACACGGTGGCAAGTGCTGCCGTCCCCTCCACACACCCTGCATCTGTCCATCGTCCGGGGTGAGTACAGGCTCCCGTCGCACCCAACTGGCTGCAGAGAAGGAAACAAGAGAGAGTTTCTTGAGGATATCCACAGGTCGGGGTCTTTTCAAGGAAGAGCTACCAAGCTCTTGTGAAGTTCTGGGGAGGTGTAAGGTAGCTTAGAGCGGAGGAGTGAATTCCAACAGCAGCAG
>NW_010229300.1:12397-18325 GCF_000690775.1 Eurypyga helias
CCTGTGTAACTTCTGAGCACCCTGAACCCCAGGCTGCGTGAATGGGGTACAACTGTGGGGTAAGCTGTTTCGGTTCTTTCCGAGTTTAGGCCAGTCCTCCTCGCTGACAGAGTGATGTACAACATCACCCTCCAAGGAGAGGCTGCACCACAGGCGGGCCTGCCTGAGGTGGTAGGCACCTCTCTGACGCTATGTACAACCACCTTTCATCCTTGTTGTATGAGAGAAACAAATCAACTGGAACACTTGAATTTTTTTAAATTGGATTACTAGGTAAACAAACTTACAATTCTAGTCTTCTCTGTGCTGGGAAAGTGCTGTCACTCAGTGGGAACATGTGGAGGTACATGATTCCCTTTGTATGAACCTCTCTGCTCTCCCCTAGCCCACAGTTACATTCCCGAGTGAATGTAATTATGCCAGGCCTCAGTTTCAATTCCCTGCGGGGCCCCCTGGCCTCGTGATGACCAGGAGGTCTAGCCACATGCTTACACTCCCTAGTTGTGCACTACTTCCCCGCCCCCAGAGCCTCACCTCACACTTCCCATCGATGCAGACCCCTTGATAGGTCCTGTCCTTGCAGGAGGTGCCATCCTGTGCACGGGCCATCAGCTGCCTCTCTCCACTCCGGGTGGTGCACTGGAGGTCGCACGGCTTGTTGGAGATACTGGTGTAGTCATCTGAAGGGACAGAGGCAGAAAGTCACCGAGGTGTTCGGAGATGGGCAGCGAGGAAGGGAACTGACCTTCCTCTTAGCCATACCCATGGTTTGGTATCACCTTGGACCTTCTTGCTGCTTGAGATGAGACCCCAAGGCTACAGATTTTTAGTAAAGGGGTCACGGTAGGAGGCTGCAGCTGGGGACCACGCCTACCAGAAATGCTTCTGGCTGGCAAACCCTCTTCCTTGCCATTCCCTCTCCCCTTCGCAGTGCCATCCCCTGTACCAGACATGGGAATCTGCCTCAGCAGATCCCGGGCCACGCATAAATACACAAGAGCAAGCAAGACCTGTCAGAGAGGTGCCAACTACACCCCATTCAGCTGAGCAACTGAAGCTAGAGGTGTTCTATGTCCCCTTGGCAGCTCATGGAAAAACGTGTGGGTCCGGAAAGAAGGTAATATTTTAGGCGAGCTCAGCCTGGGCCTCAAGGGAGAACTGGCAACCCACGTGAAGCAATCTGCCTCGCCTGTGCAGGAAACGGATGGGCATCCTGTTCGGAACAACCCACCACCAACCCAGTGGGAAGCATGCTGGGCGACAGAGGCGGCCAAAATGGTAGAAGGCACAAAGAGCGTCAACACCCACTCTGCCAAGATGACTGCTGGTTAGCCAAGACAACTCAGAGAAGCCTCTGTCCTGTCTGCCCACCAGTGCTTGCTGATGTAGGATCCAAACCAGGAGCAATGTGGTGAGAGAGGAGGCCTGGCTGGGTGGAGCGGTTCTGTGAAGAGACAGGGAACGATTTCTCCAAAGCAGGGAGCATAGGGAAGCACTTCCAGACCAGCCAGGAGCATCCATCCCTTGTCCCCTGGGACTTTCCTCTTCTGCATCTGAGAAGATCCTATGGGTGCTTTCTCACCCTGATCCTTGGTGTGAAGCTGTGAAAAACCCACCTGGATAGAGGGGCATCCAGTGGTAGTAGCGCTTCCCAAAGGCTTTGGCATTGAAACTGGAGCACTGCTGCTGTTTGAAGCTGGCTGTGTTGGCCGGGCAGGGCTACGGAGGGAATAAATGTGATCAAAAGCTCCCCGTGTCGCAGCCATGGTTGTGACAGCTGCCTGTCCCCGCTGCATCCTCAGAGGATGAAAATGCCCCCTCCACCGTGGAAAGAGTCAGCGGTGGACTCTGAGGTGCCGAAATGCAGGCAGGCCTCCAGGGCCCCTCGGACAGCTGTATTCAACAGTCCTGCAAAAATCCCCTCCAGCAAAGGGAAAAGCATACTGGAAAAACTTCCCCACCCCACAACAAGTACGTTTTTATATCCTTTTCTCCCCACCTCTGAGTCCCACAGAGAAGGTATGTTTTTATATCCTTTTCCCCCCACCTCTGAGTCCCACAGAGAAGAGCCCACATCCTACGTCTTCAGAGGTGCGCTGTCAACCACCCCAGGAGCAGACTGTACCTCTCATCTGCACCCCTGACAGACCACTCAAGCCCCAAGCGCTGCTGCCCTTGCAGCTCCAAGTGTGATCCTGAGTCCTGCATCCCCCCAGTGAGGACCAGTCGGTGCTGGAAGCGGATCTTACCTGCTGTTGGCAGAGTTGGTAATGCTTGGCTTGACCAACACACATGGTGCTGTTTGTTCCCTGGGGCATCTGGAGCCTGCAAAGCAGAAAGAAGATGAGCTGGAGGTCTGCGAACTCCTGAGGTATCGAGGGTGACAGAGAAGTCAGGCCTGGCCTAAGGGGGAGAAGCAAGGATGGCATTTTATCAGAGCAAAGCTTTCTGGATTGAGACTTGGCCAATATCTACTCTGAAACACATTTCTGGTGCTTCCAGCTGGAATGATTTTAGGCTACCCTCGTTTTGGGGCAGGTTGAGCAGATGGAGAGCAACTGCAGTACTGCCACCCCTGTGTCCCTTCACCTCTGAGCTTCAAAAGAGCTGATGTGACAAAAGGACAACAGACCCTGCTGATACAACACCCCTGCGGAAGCACCCAGGATTTGCAGTGACCAGGGGACTTGATTTCAGGATTCACTGTGCAGTAGGCAGAGAGATGGCACCTCTCGTGGGGATGGGCCACCTCAGAAAATCAGCTGGAAAGGCTTGGTGCAGGTGATGGACCAAAACCATAGGAGTTTCTCAACACTTGAGGCTTTAGCTATGGTCAGTGGGAGTTATCCAGGGAATATTCAAGTCCTTGACTGATGCAAAGGCTAAAAAATTCTTGAAAGCTGGGAAGACACGTGGAGAGTGTCTGAGACCACGGATTAAGGCAATGTGGTCTGTGCGTGGATCAAGTGTGTTAACAGTATCAGGAACTGAGGGTGCACTGCGTAAAGAACAACCCCGTGGGTCTGTTCAACCTGGACTGGCCAGGGGTACTGCAGCTGTACCCCACAGCAATGCTTTACACTATATAGGCAAGATCTAAATTTGCACCAAAAGGCTTGAAACTGCCACCCCTTCCAGCTGAAGCAGAGGGCAGAAATTGTTCTGTGTGCATGCCTGGCTCAGGCTTAAGCTCTTCTCCTTAAAGCTGCAGAAACCTTCTGGCTGGGTTTTATGTTGGGTGCATTTTTTTTAAAATTCAGATTTGATGCTGGGAGTGAAACACCACAGCAAAGCTTTCCCCAGCTGTGGAGTCAAGGATAGAGCAGAATGAGGGGAAAATCTCTCTTCAGGCAGCAGACAAAGGGCAGAAGGGCTGCTCTGGCTGTGTGGGACAGCCCCAGGCTCCTTCCCACCCTCTGATACCCACTGCTCTCCCACGACAGTGGGAAGGAGCAGCAGCAGAGGTGTTGGCAAGCCTGGTTAGCGAGGAGGCCACGTCCAGCCGGAAGGTACCACGGCACATCTGGCCCCTTGCCACGCTGCCAACCGGCCCACCTAGGTCAAGTTTGGAGGAAGGAAAGCAGGCTGGGGGCCTTAGCTTGTGCTTCCTCCACTCAGGAGTGCATTCACGCAGAAGGGAAAGGGGCCGGGCGGCCCCCGTGCGCTTGTGGTGCTGCAGGATTCTGGCCCTCATTAACATCTCGGGAGCCTGGAGCAGCAGGTCAGTGAGGTACCGGAGAACTTGGTGGCAAGGTGACCTGGAGGGGACAGCGGGAGCTCAGGCAGCTGAAGTTCCCCAGCTCTGCCCGGTCCAGCTGATACCAGGAGTGTAAGTGGCTGTAGGGGACAAATGGAGATGCTGTCAGGTGACAGCCAGATAAATGACAGAGGGGAAAAAAACCTGCAAGCGCTGCAGGGAATAAAGAGGGGAAATTGCTGAGAGGTGGCTGAGCTGGCTGCTGCCAGGAGTAAATCAAGGGCCCGTAAGGTGTCTGGGAATATGTCCCCACATCCTTTGCACAGGAACTGGCTACAAATCAGGGTCAGGTTGGCCAGAGCAGCACTTTAAGTGAGGGTTTGTGAAGGAAAGGGCTAGCCTTCTCCAGCCCACAGCCCTGTCATCTTCAAGCCTCCCGAAAGGCTTGAAGACCCCAAGAGGGGACCAAGCCCTTGGTTCCCATCAGGCGAGCCAGGCTGAGAGGGTGACACGTGCAGGGGGTCTGTTGCCAGCTCCACAATGGTGTGTTTCTCCCTCGTCGGCTCTCCCCACCACCACCTACCCCACGGGCAACAGCCGCCCTCCTTTCCGAGAGGGAACGGCCAACCCTGCAAACCCAGACGGCCTCAAAACGCAGGTCGGGGGCACCTTGAGACATGGCCGAGGGCTCAGGCTGGGACACGCCTCACCTCTGTCGCAAGCAGTGCCTTTCCCGGGACATCACGCCTCCTCCGCAGGACCGGGAGCAGGTGGACCAGGAGCTCCACTCTCCCCACCACTTGGTGACTTCTTCATCCCAGGGGCCAGCTCCATCTGATGCCTCACTACTGTCCTGACAGAAACAGAGCATGGTTAGCTGGAGAACCTGGCAGAGAAGGGCCTTTCCAAAGGCAGCCCCCACAGGGACCGTGTCACCAGGATGCCTTCTACGTGGGTAGCACTGGGAGAACCGTGACAGGATCAGGCCCCTGTGGGGCCACACCAGGCTCACACACTTCAAAATTCACGTTTCCCTCCAAAACTGTTATGCGTGGGAAGGAAGATGCCTCTGGGACCTCATGACATGATGTGGAGAAGGGCTGCATTTCAACAAACTCCTCTTTCTAGCTAAATCAGCTCCGATCCAAGCTCCTCACCCTCCAAACCTCGCAAAAGCCATTTTCAAGCAGATTTCAGCACCACAGCCTCCTGCAACTGCTGTTGTCCCCCATGCCCCCACTCTGCTCAGAGGAGGCTTGCTCCCCCTCCCAGCATCCCTCACTGGGGCTGAGCCTTTAAATTTGGCAAACCTGAGCTCTTTTAGCCCTACCCTGGTCGTTGTAGCAGGCTGCTGTTGGCTGTGCCTCCACGATTCCCAGCAGGTAAGGGATTCTGTGTTTTACCTGAGGGGGTTTTTATTCCTTTCTTTATTTTCCTGTTCAGTGTCTGATGGCCTGAATGCTCCCAGGGATTTTGGTAAACCAGCCTGTGCAGGAACTGATTTGCTGTTTACTGCAGTACAGCTGTGAGCGGCGTTAAAAGCAGCAGTTTAACGCAGGACAGTGACTGGAAGGGATTTATCCAGCTGAAAATGCCGAGTGATTCACTATTAGCAGAAGCAAACGAGTAACGTGCGTGTGTGTGAAGGCCACTATGTTAAAGTAAGAGCTCGGAGAAGTTGTACCGTGCTGCTGTTAGCAAAACACGCTGGTTTGTGGCAGTGGCTGACAGTCCTGTTGCAGAGAACCGGTCTGCAAAGCATCGCTGATGGGTGCGAAAGGAAACTCGGCGGGGTTTGCTCGTCGCTAACTGTGCTCTGCTCGCGGCGTTGGCTGACTGTCTCTTGGCTTTGTGCTCTCCCACGGCGCAATAAAGCCAAAGTGTTCTTCATCTTGTGGTGTAATTCCTGCCTGAGAATTTGTTGTTTCTGCCAACAGAACGTCCTCCGGGCAGAGGAGATGCAGCTGGTTTTATGCAAATGTCTTTAAGCTGTAAGTTATCATGGTTGAAATGCGTACAGTGCCTCTTCTTGGTGACAGCTGGGTTGGAAGTGACCTTCTCTGCTGCAAAAAGCGTGTTAGGTGATGCTTTACTCTCTAGTGGTTACAGTAGTTGGTTCTGGGAATGGCAGGAGCCCAAATGAAGGTTTATTGAAGGATGCTGGTCAAAGAGACTTTTGTTTGTTTGGCTTTTTTTTAAGTAAAATGTGTTCCCTTATATCCATAACTCCC
>NW_010229300.1:18355-21992 GCF_000690775.1 Eurypyga helias
ACTCTTTAAGTAGATTGATCTGGCTCTCAGGTTTTCCATGACCAAGCTCCCTTGCCAGTCCTTCCCTAGGAGCGTTTATTTACTTGCGTAAGCAAGGACAATGCTGAGCTGTCCCCTTGGCCAGCGGGACTTACGGCACGGCTGCACCGAGTCCCAGGCCCGGTGTCAGGGAGTGGGAACCTCAGGTACTCGGAGCCGGGGCAGCTGGTTCCAATCTGTGTCGAATTTGTAATACTGTCAGAAACAAGTCTGCATTAAGCATGACACACAAATGGTTCTTGTTTTTAATTACTGGTACTTGCAGTTTCCAAATTTCCAGATAATAAATTAAGGACTGTGGGACAGACTCCAGATGAGATTAGCTCCTAGCTTTAGTTTCCCAAGCCCCTTGGCAAATCCCAAGAGTTACCTTCTGGCCCTCCCCGCTTCCTTCTTGTGGAAGGGGGAATCAAAAGGGCTGTACCACTCTTTTTGCACTCTCCTGGTTATGGGAGATGCTGGAGCTGAACAGAAGCAGGGCAGGCTAGAAACACCAGAGCGGGGGATGCGCATAGATCCAGTTTTTGTAAGGCTGGCTCTGCCTGGGCTGGGGTGAGAGCTCTGCCTCAAGGAGGTAAGAAGGTCAGGTACGATTCCTTAGGTCATGAGGAATATAAGGGCCTAGAATTTACAACCCTATCCAGTTCAGCCAGGTGTTCTCCGCAAGAATTTCCCCGGAGGCGTTTGTGGCTTGGCACCCGGTGATTATACAGCTGCAGTTCTTCCTCTCTGAGGCTAGCGGAGTTACTCCTGTGAGAGGCCGTGCAACTGAGTAGGTGAGGGCTGCCCTCCTGCCCCTTCGCTGAGCTGGCGCAGAGCTTTCGGCCCCCAACCTGCAGGGAGTTTTTCCAGGATGAAATCTCTCGTCTACAGGTTTGCCACCATCCATGACAAACACTGCCGAAAGCTTTTTCAGTCTAACCCAAAACCCAGCAGCTGCCTCCCCTCTCCACCCCCCAGTCAAACAAAGGCTGCTACAAACAAAATGCTTCAGCCCTGCAAAGGGTGGGCCCGGCCTGAGATCCTATCGGGCTTTCCAAATAGCCGAAAGGCACAAAATAAATTCTCCGCTTGTTCTCCGCCATGCTCTGGATCAGCCCTGAGCTATGCTGCCTTTCCCAGAAACCTGGGAATAACTGCAATTACCAGTCTCCCGTGTTGCTTATTGTTGTGCCTAATCTTGAGATTCATTAGAGCCTGGGTCCTGGAAAAAAGGCTGTCTGGGAAGAGAGACCACAAACATGCCTGTCTGGTTCCCTTAATAGAGGAGCTTGCTGGGGGGGCTCTGGGTCACAGCCTGGCATGCCTTAAGGGCTGGCCCACCCCTGAAGAGCCCAGTAGCTGTTCTGCTCAACCCTGTCTGAGCTTGTAACGCTACTAAGAAAAAACAGCTGAAAATGAAATAAATTCTTCACAGACCCTTTCTGAGGCCATTAACTGCATGTCCTCCACCAAAAATTTCTGCAATCCCATTACTTAAGGGCTTCTCTACAGCAAACCACACTGCTTACTGAAATACTAAGTAGCTTCAGATGTCTTAATGCCTGGAATGGGCGTCAGATTATTATTTGGAAATGAATGACCACGGTCAGCACCCCCCTTGGTCTGGGTTCCCCATGTCACGCTCGGACTAAAGCCATTGTGATAGACCCCGCCACAGCCCTGAAAATGAAAAACACAATAGTGTTTGCAGTTACGCCCTGATGCTTTGCAAAAGAATTGGTGTTGGGGTAAAGCCATTTCTCATCCTGTCTCATCATTGTTTTACCCCGTTTGGGAAGGCTAGGCAGTTTGTGTGAGAGAGTCAATGTTGGAAGCAGACACAAACCCGGTTTTTCCTTAGAAAAGCTGAAGAAGATATTTTAGAAGGGAGTATTCCGAGAGGGGAAGGTATCCTGAGGTAAAATGAGCGATGCAGAGTAGTTTTTATGGGATCAGGAAGAACACTAAGCTGGGGGAAAACGGTAGCTTGCTGAAGATGTGATATTGCAGCAGGTAAATAACAAAATTCTGGACATAAAACGAGGAGCAGCCAAGAAGCAAACTGGAAAACGGGTGAGGAGAAGCCCGTGGAGCACTGTCAAGCACCGCTCATCGTCCCGCCGTGACAGAACGTTCACCGGCAAGTGCCGCATGCCACTGCGGAACGCTCGATCCGAGTCAGTTAGGCCATTCCCTTCGAGTGGGATAACGCTCCTGTTCGGGGGCAAGCCGGCAGTGATGGAAATCTATGAAGGGAACAGCAGACGGTGTGCATGAGGGGCATCTCTAACGCCGCGTTTTTCGGAGGCGCCAAATGCAGTTAGGCCCGTGTAGGAAGGAATTTGCTTACAGTACCTATGGATTGAGGCTTCCTATGACACTCTGGATAACCGTGTTGGAAAACAGGGCAGCAAGAGGAACTGCAGGTTAATCCCCTAATGAGCATTTTGCGCCCTGTCTTGCACCAGAGACACCGATAACACCAGCAGTGCCCGCCAGGCCAACTCGCACCACGCGATCCTCGGAGAGCTCCGCAGGGATCTCCGGCAGTAAGGGAGTCCTCGGGGCAGACCTGGCAGCAGTACTGGTGCTCCTTTGCCTGGGGAGGGCCGAGCAGCCCTCCTCCCGGCCCCGCACGCCCTCGTCTTAGGTGCTGTACAGCCACAGCTGCTGGGGGCAGGGAGAACCGCGAGCTGCCAGGGCTTGTGTACACATGTTGATGGAGGAGTCCATCCAGGTCAGTCCTAAGCGAAGGATTCCACGTCTGTGGAGCTTGACCCGGCTTGCTCTGCCTCAGGCTTCTCTCTGGCTTAGCCCTACAGTCCAGGGGTAAACGGAACAGGCAGCAGATGTGTGTGAAGGTAAAGACAGAGTAGAAATGAGACACTTGAGCTTTAAAATTAAGACAAACCCAGAAAAGGAGAGGCTGCTGCTCCTCAAACCTGGGTTATGTGCAGTAAAGCCGCGGTGTCTGGTCTCCTCTGTGCGATGGCTTCACCCCAGCCACGGAGTCCGATGTGGGGGAAACACGACCAAATCCTCCTCTTCCTTTAGCAGAGCTGAATCCCTTCAGCAGCAAAGAAATCCAGCCGGGCTCCCCTCGGGGAATGGGGAACGCTGAGGCACAATGCACGCAGCGACCCGTGAAGTGACCCGGTGCCCTGCGACGCTGGGATTTCTGCCTCCCACCACCCTAACGGGGCCATTCTCCCCCCAACCCGAGGAAAAGGGGGTGGCGGAGGGGTTCCGTGAAACAAGTGCCGTGGAGGAGGGCCAGGCTGAGGAGGTCCTTTGTGGAGGAGAGCGGGGATGAGGGGAGCGTGGGGTTTCAGTGCCCAGATGTCCACCCCATGGCTGAGGGGGTGGGAAGGAGAGGGAAGAGGTAAATCTGTTTGTTTTCAGTCCTAAACTGGAGTCAACCCTCTCCTAGGGATGAAGGTTCCTCGGGGGAACCCCCAGGCAGGGAAAGGCCCCTGGTCCCCCGTGGTCCTTCTGGTGATGCTGGGAAGCCTCCTGGGGCATCCTCACCCCCCTCCTCCGCCCTTTGCTGGCGCCAGGCCCTGGGGGAGCGGGCAGAGTCCGCTCCTGGGGGTACACCTGGGGGGAGACGTGCCAA
>NW_010229301.1:0-235 GCF_000690775.1 Eurypyga helias
ATACGTACAGCCACGAGCAGGGAGGGGGATGCAGCAGGGTTACAGACAGGACCAAGGCGTGGGGTGAGAGATGCTCAGCGTGGGGGCTGTGACACCCCACGAAGTACCACGGGTGAGAGGGGGTGAGCACCGAAGCGTGGGGCAGGCAAAGCCCAAGCTGGCAGCTGCTGCGGTGCCAAGCAAAGGCAGGCGGAGGGCACGCGACCACCACAGAAGCCCAAACCCACTAACTCTG
>NW_010229302.1:0-1710 GCF_000690775.1 Eurypyga helias
CTGCGTATTCGGGGTTTTGTACCCAAAAATATGGCCCTGAGAGCCTGGTCGGGGGCTGCCCTCGCTGGGGCACCTGTGGAGAGGTTGGCCCCAGCCCTGGTACCGGCAGATGCTGTCAGCTTGTGCCCACCACTCGTCCAAAGCGCTTGGATACTTGCCACTCCATGGAAAAGATTTCCAGCCCCTTTGTCCTGCGCAGGGAGAGCAGCCAGGAGTGGAAATCTCACCTGCGTCCCCCTCACCAGTGCTTTGCCCTCCTGGCACTGCGTGGGAAGTGTCCCTCCAGGGCCATGGGCTCCGATGCGTGTCCATCAGGGGGAGTTGGGGTCTGTCGGTTGAGCCTGAGTGTCGGGAAGGGCACAGGGAGACAGGGAGTCCCTGCCATGTGGGGATGGATAAAGCGGTGTCGGTGTCCTTGCGCATGAGGGTGTCACTGTGATGGGCTTGAGCGGTTGGTCCTGGAGAGCTGAGTGTGCCCAGGGCCACCGAGGTGCGCAAAGCCACCAAGATGCACAAAGCCACCAGGATCTGCAAAGCCACTGAGACGCATAAAAGCACCACGATGCCCAGGGCCACCGAGATGCGCAAAGATACCCTGGGTTCTGCACCCACCGCCAGCCCGGCTTGGAGCTGCTTCCCTGCGTGTCGAATCCATTGGCATCAGCAGTTCCCGCCGCGAGCGCCTCGCCTCCGCCGAGCCGATCTTACCGGATCTCCGGCTTACACGCGTCTTAGAGCGGAATAATCCCTCTCCGCTTTCCACGCCTCTCGCTCCTGCTCGGGTCGGGTTTTGAAGTGTTTCCTCCACAGCCACAAAGGCCGGAGCTTGCTCGTGCCTCCGGAGACAGCTAATCCTGCGGGAGCGGTGGCTTAGGGGACACTGAGCACGTGGAAGCACAATGCCATCGCCAGCTCCATCTCCCAAGCTTTTGGAGAGCCATGGGCACGGGGGGGGCTCCGATGGGTGCTTGGCTAAGCGCGTGGGTCCTCCATGCTGAGGTGTGCGGGTCTGGCATGGGGACCCTCTCCATGCAAATCCCATGCTGGAGAGCTGCTCTGCTAGCGAGTAACCCGCTGGAAAAGTGGAATTATATCCCGTCCGGCAGCGTTGCATACTGATGAAAGAGCTGCAGGGCTGTGCCGCTGTGCTGGCCCCTTCCCCAGCCTCCATGGCCATCCCCTGCTCTTCCAATGGGGTGAGAGGGTGGAAGACCCGAGTCCTGGTGCCCCCCTGGCTCTTCAAGCCCTTTATGTCCTCCAAGGCTGGGTGCGGGGGTCTCCAACGCATGGAGAAGCCCCTCGCTGTGTTCTCAGGCTAAGGCAGGACCAGCGAAGGCCTGGGGTGATTTGGGAGGGGGACAAGTGGCTGTAGGGATTCCAGGACAGGGGGATGGACCCCCCCAGTGTGTGGGACTGAGGTTCCAGCGCCGTCACCTCACACGCTCCCGGCGGCATCCGCGCCGGCAGAGCAGAGATTTATGGCGAGCGGCGGGAAGGAAGGGACAGAGGCGGCGGTAAACAGGCTCCGTGTTTGTCACCCGCTCGCAGGGCTGTGTCCCCCGGGCACAGCGCACCCACGCCACTCCCCGTGTCCCCTCCAGCCTCTTGGTGCCCCCGTGCCACCCGCCCCACGGCATCCCGGTGCCAGACATCCCCATGCCAGGCATCCCAACGGAGGACCTGATGCTGCCGGCACAGTGCAGGACCCCA
>NW_010229303.1:0-40123 GCF_000690775.1 Eurypyga helias
GCTCACGGCTGCTTTCTGGCTGAAACCAGGTGCAGGCTTTAACCGCTTCCAGCCTCTCCTGTTTCTGCACCAAACGTGCAAGCACCAGCAAGGACCACTGTGCGCAAATACATGTTGCCAAGGTATGCGCTAATTAGGCTCCCAGGCAAGTAACGTGATTAGTGTTATCATGAAAGCTTGAATTCTGGAACGGGAGAGACCCTGGCTTAGAGTCCTGCTTAAATCAGCACAATTCCCCCTTGAGGGGGCAACTGGGGCTGCAGGACATGGCACACTGTACCTATCCTGCCTGCCGCGATTCCACTGAAGCTCTTTCAAATGGAAAGAGCAAATAAAGTGTTTCTGAGGTGTATCCACGGTTTTCCACCTTGAAAGGTGTCAGCTTCTGGTCTAGGGTCGTATTCTACAAGTCCGTGCCCTAGCCTGGCATCTTGCTCTGCCTTACTCCCACCTCGGCAGCAGGTGACGTTCCCCTGCAAATGGACCTCTCCGCTCCCACCGAAGTGAGGTCTTCCCAAGGGCTCTCCAGCGCCAGAGGAGACGAAATATCTGCAAGAACATAAAAACTCCCAAAAAAGAAATAAGCCACGGTGCTATTGCAACACCCTGCTCTCCCCAGGTGCTCCCGTTACGGCCGGTACCGGTCTGAACCAGGCGCCTGATGGCGATACACCTTCTGTGCATGGAGCAGCCGCTGACTCCTGGTGCCTCTCCCTGGCTGCTGAGGGGCCGAGTAGGGTGCTCCCCACCAGCAGCATGATGCATTGCCTGGGAGAGGCGAGGAGGCAGAGCCTGCTTGCCTGGGCAAGGCTGGGCACAGGGCTCAGGTCCTGGCCAGGTTTCTGTATGGCACCCAGTGTCCTTCAGGACCCTTGGCAAAGAGTGTTGTTCTTGGAGTAGCAGCACCGGAGTTGGGGTTTCCCAGCAGGCAGATGCTTTCCTGCATAAGTAAAATGGTTTAGGGCACTTTCCAGCGTTAAAAAGCTGGTTAAACCTTATACTGAACGTGAAGACAAGGATGGGTTTGCACAGCTCCTGAGTAGGGACATAAGTGCAATGGGCAGCTGGCCAGCCCTCATTTACCACTAATTGTGGTATCTTTATCTGGATGTTTGCTCAGAAAGGTCTTAGCCTGGGCTGAGATCCTTCACTGAGCATCTTCCCAGTCCTTTTGCACTTAGACTGCAGAGAGGTGGGTACCTGCTGTCAGTGCCAGGAGCTGGCAGAAGCCCCTGCTCTCCTCCTTGGGGGGTCCAGGTCAGTAACACATGGGCTTGCTTTCTGCTTCACCCCCACCCATTACCCTCTCACAGAAGTCCCCTTCCCACTGGTTCTCAGTTCCATCTTGGATTCCCCTTGTGCTGCACTACTTGTAGGAAGGAGCACGGCTTAAGTTCACCTGCCTGGCTGTGAAGCAAGCCCTAAACCACTACCGCAAGCCCCAAACCACTGTGAGCGCTCCCCCCTTGCCTACTGCGAGATGTCATCCCTACCCTCTTGCTGTACCGAGGTTTCAGACTATGCAGGTTCTTGAGGAGGGACCACCCATGGTGGAGGGAAGCCTTCCCCTGCCTTTGGAAACTCCTACAAGCTGCAGATAACTGAAAGCAATCTTTGCTGGAGCCCAGGAGCCTCTGCGGGGCGAACCTCACCCACTCGCCCTGCCATGGCCCCAGGCAGACGGCAGAGGAGACCACAGGGGAAGTGAGGGAGAGCATCCAAATTCCAAAGGGATGTGCTTAACCGTGCTGTCTTTTTCAGGCTCATGACTCCTACCTTCCGGCAGTGCTTCTCACCAGGAAACAACAGCCATCGAAGAACCAGCAGTTACAGGGTAAGCGCTGGGAGTCGCAGCCACTCCTCCCCAGTTGTCACCGAAGGGATGAGCAGCCTTGGAAGAGGCACAGCATAAGAAGGCACCTTCTGTCCCAGCCCACCCATGGCCTGTCCCAGCCATATCCCAGGGCAGCTCAGGGACTCCTGTACCACTCCCAGCACCAGCAGCTGGATGTCCCAGTGTTGCCGATTCTCCGTTGGGTTTGGTTTCCAGTGTCCTCGGTGGCTTTAGTGGGAAGAAGCAGGCATGTCTGTAGGCTGCTGGCTGACAGCCTTGCCCGCCTGGCTATAATCACATGGCTGCAGTGATGGCTGTCCTGGCAGGGAGGGGGCACCTTTACCTGCACATGTGCAGGAAACATTACAGACAAGTGCTCAGCTGCTCAGTGAAGTGATTAATGTTTATGCTCCGTGCCTGCTGATGTTAGCTCAGGAACAATAGATAATGCTTTTATGGGCTTGTTAAATCTTTCTCAAAGGCTCCTTTACTGAGAGGCCTATAAAGATGGGTTTGAGTGGCTTTTACATTAAAAAAATATTTTGTCACATCCTCAATTCCTTAATTCTCTGATTAATAGCTTTATGACAATAAGTTGCTTCCTCCTCTGTTGCCTAACCCAACTCCCCTTGAATCACAGGGAAACCACATGTGCTGGGCAGACCAGTTGTACAGAAGTCCCAGCACACTTGGGGTGTGCGTGAATGCTTTCACCCCCTTGTAATGGCAGGAATTTTCTCCTGGAGCTCCTGGTTCAGCACAATGTAACCAACCACCCAAAAAACGCCAAAAAGTAGAAATAAAGACAACCCCAAAAATCCACGTTGTCCATCCTCACAGCTCACAGCTGCATTCTTGACAGAGGTCTGTCTAACATGGTCTTAAAAGCAGCAGTTGATGGAGGTGTCCCAACCTACATCTTTTCTCCCAACCTGTATCTTTTCCAGAGCCTGTTTACCCTGCAGTTGGAAAGTTTCTCCTAATGCCTTTTCAAAAGTCTCTATTAATGTAATTTTTCTGCTTTCTCCAGGGACAACAATTTACTGCCTTGCTCTGTGGTAGTCTTTTATATACTCAAAGGCTTAACTAGTTTCCCTAGTCTTCCTTCCTCTGGATTACCCAATCCAGTTTGCTCAGCCTGCCCACATAGGTCACGTTTCCCAGTTCTCTGGTTCTTCTTGCTGCCAATCTCTGGTTCATCTCCAGTTGGGCGTTATCTCTCGTGTCTGTCCTGAAGCCCACCCTGCCCTGAGTCGAGGGAAAAGTTTTCACAGTGTCGTACACCTGCACTTCTGTCCATATTCTCCCTTCCGGTTGCTCTCCTCATGGAGAGGGCTGTTACCGCCTCGTGTTCAGCACTGTGCTCACCAAGGCTTTTTTCGGTAAAACCTGCACCTGGCCAGCCCCTCCCCAGACCTCCCCAGGCAGCGGCAGCAGCCAGCCCCCTCCTCAGAGAGGGGGATGTTGGGCAGAGCAGGGCATGGTGCCACTCATCCCCCTAGCCCTCCTGGGCATGTTCCTCCGCCCAGCCCGTTCAGGATCCTGGATTCTTGCACAGGCAGGATGAGTCTTGTTTTGTGAATTTCAATGGATGCACTTTCCAGGCAGAAGTGAAGAAAACCAAGAGTGAGAGGCCATGATGTTTCATCCCTTGGCCAGCTACAGTTACCTGGGGCTGACCAAGCCTACCAGAGCCCGTGATCCATTATGCCCATGTTGTATTTACCTCTTCTTGGATAAATTGGGACATTGCTATTCAATAAAAATATGACACATTTAACTGGTAGACAAATGGCAGACCCTAGGCGGCAACAGCAAGAAGGGAGGATGTATAATCCCCACTGGCACATGTGCAGCGTCTACACACAGCAGCAGTTAGGCAGGTTCAATTGTCTCAGATTGCAGTTGCAGACAACGTTACAAATACAAGTCCACACACAGAGGGAGCTAAAAAAGGCAAATCCATTTTTTTGCTAGAAAATTCTGTGCCAGTGAGTTGCTACAGAAAGCAAAATCTCACTTGGAGCCAGGATTCTGCCTGGGAATGGATGAGCACGAACCCCAGCAGCCTGTGGGGCATGTTTTCTTCTCCAATTTCTATCTACGTAAGTAGGCAGGTTAGGATGGTACAGCAGCCTGTGAACTTGCACCTTCCTTGTTCAGCCTGGAGAAGAGGAGGCTCCGAGGAGACCTCATTGCAGCTTTCCAGTATCTGAAGGGGCTACAAGGGGGCTGGGAGAGGACTTTTTACAAGGGCCTGTAGTGATAGGACAAGGGGTAATGGGGATAAATTGAAATCAGGGAGGTTTAGATTAGATATCAGGAAGAAATTCTTCACAGAGAGGGTGGGGAGGCACTGGAACAGGTTGCCCAGAGAAGCTGTGGATGCCCCATCCCTGGATGTCTTCAAGGCCAGGCTGGATGTGGCTTTGAGCAACCTGGTCTAGTGGAAGGTGTCCCTGCCCATGGCAGGGGGGGCGGAACTCGATGATCTTTGAGGTCCCTTCCAACCCAAACCGTTCTATGATTCTATGATCCATCACAGGAGGGAGAAGGGGCCGGACCCTGAGCCAGGATATCTCTCTGCTCAGCTGCCTGCTGCTTCCCCTGCGGGTCGCTTCTGTGCATGGCAGAAGGAGTCAAAGCATGGGGAAAAGGTGTCAGTTTAAATACTCAAAACATTTTATAGGCAGCGTTCACTCTTTGCTCTGTCCAGACACCGAGTCTTATGGCAAGATCCAGCCCCTGATGAATGGTACAAGCAAATCCCAGCATGGCAGGTCGTGGGATCTGGGGGTTTTGCAGATGTGGTTTTGGTCAGGGTGACTAGCCACATGGGTCCTCTGCTGTCGAAGCCCCATGCCATACCCTGGGCACAGCACAACCCCACGTGTACTGTTTTATAATCTCACTGGGCTGCTGTTATTGTTTTCCAGCAATCCCGCTGGCACAGCAGTGGGGTGGAGTGGAGTATGCACAGACACAGGTAACCCAGTCCCGCTCACTTCCAACCTCCCCCCAGACTGGCACAGATGGGTTTGCTCCAAAGCCAGACTGTGATGCACAGCAACTCACAGATGAGAAAAATCACACCACTCCCTTCGGTGTTATGTGCCAGCCAAACTAAAAATAGTGACTATCCAAGTGCAGGTAGCATTTTCTTTGTTTTCTTCATCGAGGAAAGACGGTTCAAATCTGAACAATAAACATCTACAGTGATTTCTGCGATCAGCATCCTAACACGATTATGTGCACTGCTAATGTCTTCAGCTCCTTGAAGGATAAAATGAGGAAGAAAAATAACATTTAGGTAAGAGAGGAACTCACACACTTTAAAGTTTAGCAGAACCAGATTATACGAACGACTTCCCCATCCTCATCCTCCCCCACCCCCCACTTCTTACTACCTTGATTATGGTATTAAAAAAGGGTAAATTAGCCTTTTTAACTAAGAAAACGAGGAATTCCTTTTCTGGAAAAAAAAAAAAGAACTATCGTGCAGGTTACACCACCTCAGCAGGGAAAGTTGAGGTCCTTGCTATTGCTGCAGAGCCTGCTGTCCTCTAAAAACCAGTTTGTAGGCTGGCTGAGTTCAAAATGGAACTGAAACATCTTTAAATTACCTCTGAAACATCTGAAGCAATGTAATAATTCTGTACAGAAAGTCCAGTCCCACATCCACTGCAAGCTATAAACCTGCCAAGGTAACAGCAGGAGGTATTTGGGTTTTCCCGTGCGTCGCTGTTACAAGCAGAAAGGGATGGGGGAGGACTGGTAATTTTTCACAAACTCATTTCCTGGAGGTGAGGCATACCGCAGCCCCATCAATGTTCTGGAGGAGGGGGAGATCTTCCTTGGGTCACAGCCAACAGTCTGGGAGGTCAAGGATGAGCAAGAGAAATTTCCTTGGACAAGATTGGCATCCCCCAGCCCGGGCTTGTGGGCCATTCACTCCTCCTTGCAGACCTTTCTTTTTATTTCTCATGGATGCTTCTTTTTTTTCCCAGGCTAGCAGGAAGAGTGCAGTTGCCTGCAGCCACTACATGGTCAGTATTCGTTCCTTTGGGTCGCCAAAGGTTGGTGACCATCCTTTAACCATTTCCTACCTGCAGAAGAGCTGCCCTTCACTCTGCAGACACGGGGGCGTTGCCATCGCATCTGAGATGGGACCGTCAGTGGACCCCAGTCAGGCTGTGCTTTAAGCTAGTCCCAAAACTTGACTTCTGTTATGGTAATGCAGACCTTGGCAAATAACATTCCTGCAGTCACTCCTGCTGCTCCAGCAGACCACGGTCAGACAGCTGCTGCAGGAGCTGCCCGCAGTCTGCCTGCATTCCCCACTGCCCGCATCCCTGGGCCCGGAGAGCAGCCTTTTGTTTGGTTCTGTGCAAAATCAGCCCAAATCTGCCTGACTTTGAAGTAAGTGAAGTAAGTGAAGAGCTTCCACAGGCTGTGGTCACCTCTGCGTGGGGTTTCTTAGTGTTTGGTTTTGTGGGTTTTTTGGGCAGGGGGAGACAACAGTCTTCCCTGAGAAGGTGAATTGCATGGCACTGAACCCCTTGCCTCTCCTTTCTGTACTGTAAACCATCATGGGTCAAAGATAAAAACATCTCAGGGCACTGTGGCCATGTCAGAAGTTTTTCAGGGTCATTTTTTTCTTCTCCAGAGGAATATTCCGAGTCAGAAACTGCTTTTACAGGCAAGTTTTAATTTTGTTCCCTTGTCCTGCTGTGAAATGCAAACAAACCACATGGCTCAAAAATCAAATGAGCTTGTTCTGGGGCTGGCTGAGTCATCCTGTTGGATTGTCCCTCTGTGGTAAATAGACTGTGCACTAAACCATCTCATTACAAGGAACACCAGAGTCAGACCCCTGAAAAAAAGATCAGACACTGCAGCCAAACCTGTCAGCACCTGCCATTAGTGATAACAGAATGTTTTAACAAAACCCAAGAACTTCAACATGGAAACTGCTTGGTTTGGAGGGTTTTTTTCTTGTACAATTTAATAAAAATATTTTTCTTAAGTTTGTTAGAGAAAAAACCAAACCAAACCAAACCAAACCAAACCAAACCCCAAAAAACCAAGACCCATCCAGCAGAATCTTCATTAACTGAAAAATAAATTCAACAAAACATTTTCAAGTAGTTCTCGTCAGGATATGCAACTCCCCACCACTCCTTAGAGTCCCAGGCACATGCAAGAAGGTTCTAGGAGCTTCCCCGTATAGAGATGTTCCAGCCCAGCCTAAAATTAAGAAACAGTGGATCCAGCATAGCTCCTTCATGCTCCACCTGGCATGTGTATGTGCAGAGTTGAAGAATGAGGAGCTTATCTGAGCTGAACTCAACGCAGTAAATCTAAGAAACCTTTAAAGATGCATCAAAACTCAGCATTCACTGAACAGAGAAAGGCAGCCTCAGCAGAAACCATTGTTTCCAGGTTCATCCGGACCGTGGAGTGCTTTTGTACCCACTCTGCGATCACAGCCTATGGACCAGAGACTTTGGCTCTGCTTACCAGAAGGCATCACCTCTCCCGGTTCCTCCTCCACAGCAAAGAGAGCCAGCGCTGGGGGGCACTGCACGGGCAGCACACTTCTGCGGCATGTTCTCATGCTGACTTTGTCTGGGTCACCACAGCAGGGCTGAAATGAAAGGGTGTGTTAGACAAGCTTTAAGAAAAGAAACCATCGCTTAACTTGTTTTTAATGAACTCATGACAAGCCAACAGACCTTAAAAGGTCCAAAAGTGTGCCATTCCTGCCTGTTTCTGCAAACTCTGTGTTACTCTATGACTCCTTCTTCCCCTTAAATCCAGAATGGTGCTTTGAGTGTATGAAAGTGTAAAATTTCTTTCTGAAGTAATCAGCCACATGATGTTCTGCAATGCTGTGCTGGGAAAGTTACGGCTCTTCCACCATCCCTAGCAGGGAGGAGGCTGGATGTTTTCTCCAGGCATCATTCACATTGAAAGTTAGCAATTTCCCCTTGATTCTCCTGGCTCCAGTCTAATTATCATATGCTTACCTGCATCCTTTACACGTTTTGCGTCTTGGGATCCTGAGCTGATATACAAACCAATTGACTGCATTTTCAAGTAGCAAATGTGGAAGTTCAGGGACAGATTTTATGGCCCTTACGTGTGCTGATCCAGGCTCATGTGCATAAGTTTGGCTGCAGTCGCAGGAAGGTATTGCTCAACACAGCAACTTGCCACAGATTCTGCATTTTTAAGATTTCCAGAGAACTTGTGGGGTAGTGAGTGGTTTTCGGTCTCTCATTTTGTGATAGTTTATTAAAATGCAAGTTTAATCCTTTGTGATTCTGGAGCCTTCTGGAGCTATTTGGAGGATTTTAAGACCTAAAAATAAAATTCTTTCATATTCAGCCTTGATGTTGGTGTCCTGAAGAAGCACAGGAAGAGGTTGTTGTAAGGCTGCTGGAAATGCGGATTACAGCATGCCCTATGCCCATGCCAAGCAGATACCTTCTGTGACAGGTATCTTCAATCTTCGGTTGAGAAAGTACAGTAAGGAAGACAAGGTGTCCAACAGGACTCAACTATCTGGCAGGCTGACTTTTAAATCTACATGCAAAACAGGATTAAAAAGAGCTCACACAAGTTCCTACTTCGGCAGTGCCTGGAAAGGCACTTACTGGGAGTGCCGATGCTCATGGCACTTGGCTGCACTCCTAGTGCCACAGCAGAATTTATGTCAGGCAAGCCCTGATGTGACAAACCGGGGACTGGGACTGAAACCATCCTCATCATGAGCTCTGCAACCTCCTGATTTAATAAAATATCTAGATTTTTTTTTCTACTAGAAGCACAGCGTGGAGGTTATCAGGACAGCTTGCCAGCCCATTACTGTAATTCAACATCAAGATGCGCTTTTTTGGGGCTGATTTCCAAAATACTCCGAAGGGAGAAGGTTGTTGTCACAACCATGTGGCTCCCACAACTCTGACAAGGAGCTCCACGCAGCTACAGACACGGTTGCTGCTCTAACCTGGTTGTAGGAACGAACCTAAGCACACAAACGCCTTCCCAGCCACCGGTACCCACCTATGCCGTGGCATCCGCTGCCTGCATGGTGCCAGTTAAGAGTGCAGGACAAAGGGATTTACAGAAGGCAGTAGCATCCCCCAAGCCAATGGCTGTTCCTTTTCAGCCTCAACCAGCAGCAAAGGGAATCCAGGGTTTGCCTCCATACCATTTCAACACTGCAGCATCACCAGCCAATTTGGGTCTGGCAACCCCCGGACGGTGCCGTGGGAACAGCTGGGCCCTGCCGTTCTACTCGCACCGGCAAGAACAGGCTCCTCTCTGCTGCAAGGGGCTGCCCCTCCTGCCCACCGCTCCCAGATAATTCTCCAACGCTGCCCCTTACACGAGCAGTATAATCAAAGTTTTCTCTCTTTAAAATTCACAGCGTGCATGCTTTTTTAGAGAAATAGCAGTCTTCTCTGGTGCTTGCAATGGGCTCCCCCAATAGCACTTGTTACTATGTGACTGCTGGGTTTCTCAGAAAAAGATTGTGAAAGTGAAAAAAAAAACAGAATAAAAAAAGAAGAGCAGCACATCCAGGCGGGTTTTAACCTCCCTGTCAGAAGTGTGGCTCCACTAACACCTTACAATTGGTGCGGCACGGACCCAGCAGATACTCAGCGCTTCCCCTTGAGACACCAGCAGGTTAGCTAATCAAAGTAACTGCAGTAAAATATTTGAAATCTAGGTTATACTGGTTACACCCAGGGGCCAGGATCCAAAGAAAACCTTCCCTCTTCCCATCGCCCTGCAACCCACAGGCCGACGGCCAGGCTGCCCGTGCCTTGGACCTCCCACGTCCCTGCACACTTCCCTTCTTCCTGAAGGGGCTGAGGGGATGCCGCAGGGGAGGATGATGAGGGATTTGCTTCAGCCAGTTCTCCATGAGGGACTGTTCCACATGCTGGAACAGGAAGATTCAAGGTCCAGAGGAGAGCTCTAGCAATTGGCTGTAGGGCAGTGCTGCTGAACGCTGTGGATGGCCAACCCTGCTTTGAGGGATGCGCACTAGCACCAGAGAACTTACCATAAAAGCACAGTATCCCTAAAAGCACTGGAACAACTCCAGGGATTCACAGCCCATCGGAAAGCATGCAGCTGAGGCAAGAGGTAAGCGATGTTTTTGCTGCTGAAGGAAAACATAGAGGATTTTTCTCTGACCTTGGGATCCCAGATAAACAAGGACTCAGGGCAAATAAAGATGTCACTGGTTGATAACACACACAGGAATTTCCAGGCAATGACACATAACATCTCCAGTTTATTTCCCAGTGTAAAAATAGTGTCACAACCAAAACACTTGGGATGCAGCCTTCCCTCCTCCTAAACACGCCGCATTCAAGCCATTTGCTCTAATTTGCTTTTATGTAAGTGAGAGTCTGCAGATGCCTCCCAAGCATTCACACAGCGTCTTCTTAGCTGGTAGCCCTTAGCGTCTTGTTGGTTTTGTGCACAATGCTCAAGAAACTCAAGTACAACTTTCCAATTAGTGTTGAGGTGCAGGAGAAGCAAAATCCCCATTACTCTGCTAGCATGGTAGCAAAGGCAGGAGAGCAGAGAGCTGGTGTCACCAGTTAGGGCACAAAGCTCCCTTTCCTTACAGGAAGGCTTTTCTGAGCTGCCTTATTTTTGGCTGCGGTGGGGTAAGCTGCGGGTGGTTATCTGTTCAAACTGCCTCGGTGCCAAGAGCTCTCCAGCCCACAGCCTTGACTGGCCTTTGGCACGGGTAGGTCACATTCAAAGCACCACCTGGTTGCCACCAACCTGCCCTGCGCTGTACAGCTCGACTACCTGTTTGCAGACAGCCATGCAGCTGCACACCTTGGTTTGACGCACCAACCCTTTGCTCTTTGTCACTCACTCATAGCTGCCAGCCCAGCTCTGCTGGACCCATGGCAGGGCAGGGGGAGGATGCGCCGTGCGTCATCCTCGGCAGCTCTCATGCAGCGAGGACGCGCCTCCTCATACAGAGGAGTGACCACCTGATGTGGAGGGTTTAAACACATCATGGGAAAATAAAACTGAACAAAGATACCGGCTCCTCTTGGTGTTGGCTTAAAACCATCACCCCCTTTCCGACCCGCTGAGCATTGCAGGAGCCTCCCACCCTGCACATCTCTGCTTGTAATTATCACACGAGGAGCGCCGTCAGTGTGATTGCTGCTGCTCTTTCTGCAGTCCCGCCTTGGAAACCGAAAAAAGGGATCTTTCTGGAGTTGAGGAGGACAGGAAACATCTTCAATTCTCTGCTTGTTTCCTACCCTGCTTCAGTCTCCAACCACTGGGGCATGAATAGTCCCTCAGAGGAACTCCAGTTTGTTCTTAAAACAGTCTCCATCTCACCCACTCCTTTCTGCAAGAATGGCTGCAACTACTTTCACCTAATTTTTCATAGTGCTGACATGAACCCTACTCCTCTACCATCATTTGGATGTGTAGGGTCATATTTCTCCATGATTGCTGTAACTATTGTTTTTTTCACCATTTTTTTGGTAGTCCCCGCTTGGCCCATTCTTTCTTGATATGTTTTATTTTTAATGCCATGTCCATGTTTGCCTTTCATGCATTTAACGCCTTAATTGTCCCTGGAGCTATTACATCAGTCTTTTCTCTCTGGAGCACAGAACCTTCAGGGATGAGGTTTCCCCTTAAAAGGTAGTGCTGTGACTAACTTACGAATGAGAAGAGAGGGACAGAAGATCTGCCCTTGCAGACTGTCCAGCTCACAGCACAGGGAACACAGCCCTCCCCTGTCCTGCATCCCCCACCGCCTTTACTTGCTCAGAAATGCCCCAGACCAGAGAATAAGAGAACATGGATGCTTCTGAACACTTTACAGGAGAAGAGCTCAGACCAAGTCTGGCTACTCCAGTCCTCAAGGGTACCCTTTGCGGTGTCGGAAGCCTGCGGGCCGGCCACAGGAGCTGTCTGTCTCAGCAATCTGCCTGCTCCCTTGATGCCAGCACGCTGAGGTGTGCTGGCCCCAGCCCCAGCTCTGCCCCTCAAAACCTCAGGGGATGCAAATGAGACCATTCAATGGTAACAGTCCTCTCGGCCTATTCTGCAGTTTTATCCTTCCAACTCTTGCTGTACAGACACCAAATGCAACTCCACAAACACCACAGCTCTAAAGGGGAGTTATCCCTGACTGCCCTCAGCCCACATCTCCTGCAGCTCTTCTTTTCCAAGGCGTGAGTTCAAAGTAGGATGTGACCTGAGAGCTGCTTACAGCAGGGTGTGCGAAGGGGAAGCTGTGGCTTTGAGCAACCTGGTCTAGTGCAAGGTGTCCCTGCCCATGGCAGGGTGGTTGGAAGTGGATGATCTTTAAGGTCCCTTCCAACCCAAACCATTCTATGATTCTATAATGGAGAACTCAAGGAAATGAGGTTCACAAAGTGATTTCTGCATTACCTACAATAACACAGGAAGCAAAAGACTCACTATTAGAGAAGAACAGCAGGTAAACATTTGTATTTCTCAACAGTCAGGTGGGCCGTAAAGAGAGAGGTGGCCTTTTACCGCTTCCTGTTTTCACGGTGGCAGGGTGCATCCCCCAGCAGCAGACTCAGCCCTGGTTTACTGAAGGGGGTGGTGAACCCAAACGTCGCCAAGGGCAAGATGTCCAGTCAGAAGCCTTTGCCACGCAGAGGGATGAGCACCAGAGATCCTCCGTGTTTCCGTTTGGAAAGAAGGAGCTGGCTTGACAGCACCTTCCTTGGAAGAAAAGCCAAGCTTTTCCCAATAGTTCTTTGAGTGTGTTGGCAAAGGGTCCCCTGCAGTCATTGGTCTTATTCCCTTATCCATGTGTATTTACTCACAGGAGCCCAGCAAAAGGGCCAGGGTTAGCAGAGATCCATAAGGATGGATTTATAGAAGGGGTTGTTGTTTGCAGCCCCATCTGTGAGGAGTTTGCATTACAAATGCTGGAAGGCTCCAGCTGAAAAGTGGTTCAGGTTTAGAGCAGCTGTTGTTATTTTAGTGGCAGGGGGCCCAGAAAAAAAAATTATATTCATTTCATATTCTAATCACATCGCAAAGTCCTTCTTGGTGACCGTAATGCTGCAACGGGTCTAAATCCAGAAGATGAAAATAGGTGGGAAAAGCAAAGGTGGCAGGTGCTGAGTATGGAAGAGTAGTTATAAAATCTAATCTACCTCAGTCTCTCCAAGACACTTCTGACAGCTGGAAAAGATTCAAGCAAAAACTTCAGATTTCAAGGAGGCAGATGGAGGGAAGATGAATAAAAGCCACATTTTTTATTTAATACCTCTAAATCAGAGGCAGTAGATACGCTCAGAAGTTAAGTGGAAAAGAGTAAGCAGGTTATTGTACTGTGCTGCGTGGATTTTAAAGATATTGCATTCATAGATTAAAGTTTGGAAAATTTTGGATTTAAGAGAAACAAAAGGGTCAGGAAACTTGTGCAGATGCTTTTATACAGGGACACCCAAATGTGAGACCCTAACCAGCCTACCCAATATGCACACCCCCTGAGAAACGTTGTCCCTGTGCCTAGACATAACCTGGGGGAATGACTAAAGTAACACAGCACGGAAAGTCAGAGACAAGAGTAAGTTCCTTTTCTATGGAAAGTAAAAGGATGTAGTACTTTGCCTGTGTTTGCAGCTAAACAAGCATGCAAAACAGACCTATTTCGCTATGCTTAGAATAAGAGGTGCTTCTGGTGATGAGGCAAGTGTCAAACTGGAAGCTTCAGCTGACTTCCTCTGGGGACAAAACCAACCAACCTCACCCCCATGGAGCTTCCCACGTTCTTAGGAAGGCACTGCTTTAGGAAATAGACATTTGGACCATATCCTGTGTCCAAACCAAGTCACAGGTGGCTACAATGGACACCAAAAGCCCTAAGGTTCATGTAAGTGGACTACTGAAGTGGCAGTAAGTATTAAAAGTACATAACCAAAACTTCATCAGGTTTATGAAAGACAGCTGCTAGTTTACAGCACATCAACAGCATTTTAACAGCCACCTTAGAGAGCAGTGGATGTGGGTAAATTCCCATCTATTGCAAGGAGTTAGCAACAGACCTCCACCTTCGAAACCAGATTCACTGGGAACAGAAAGTTTTGTCATGAAATGAAATGTCCACTATCTGTCTGCTGCAACTGCTAGCTCACTGACTTCCCTGCTTAAGGAGGAGAGGATGATACAGGGGGTACTCTTGGGAAAGCAGATTCCCATGTTAAGGAGCAAGAGAGTCTGCAGAGGAACTGACAGGTCGGACAACTGAAACCGAGAGGGTAGAGCTGAATGCCACCAAAACCAAAATACACCAAAGAGAAAGAAGGTGAACAGTGTAGGAGACAGCACGAAGAGTCATGAACAAATTCAGAGAAGCTGGGTAAAATAAACAGGACAGAGGAATAAGATTTCTTTATGGTGATGCAACATGGTCAATGCCTCTTGGATAAGTGTGTAGGGATCCTCCCTGGAGGTGACAGAGCTGCTATGGGAAGCTGGAGAGCCAGGGTCCATGGACCCACACAGCCAAGGGGACCCAGTGTCCTGCGTGAGGTGGTACGGGTCTGATGAAGGAAGAGAGAAGAAGAGAGCCCCTATGGTTAACTTAATCGTATTTATTCCACTTCAAAAAGCAGGTAATCTCAAATCTTAAAGAAATGCTTAGCCAGAGCAATGGCCTCAGAGCTGCACTTCCCAACCCAGAGAGCCAGACACGCTCCGTGTTCTGGAGTCACTACAAGGCAGCCTGAGCACACCGCTCCGAAGGGCGAGGCTGTGACAACCCTTCCCATGTGCCGACCAGAAAATGCTATCAAGGTAGAAAACGCTTTGCCAGGCTGTTAGCAGGGTCTGCTGGGCACACGTCGTAACGTTTTTAATTGAGCCACAAAGCCATCGCCCAGGAACAGGTGCAGAGGGGCCACTTCCCTCCATTCAGAAACACCTATAAAAAACAACCAAGACATGAAGTCAGTTGTTTTCAGAGGTATCAGAAAAGGCACCACAGACCGAAGGGAAGATGGGAGACAAACAAAGCCCAGAAACAAAAGCACGAGAGTGAATGATGACAAGGCCGCAGAGCACAAAAGTGCCCTGGTTATCTCCAGCAAACACATGCTGGTATTTGCAGGCTCATCACAAACCCAAACAGCAAAGCTGTAAGCAATAATTTGTGGTTCAGATGGATGAAAATATTTGTGGAGAGCAAGCCAAGAGACAACAAACAAACAAGTCGTGGGGCTCAGGGGCCAGATTCTGCCCCATGCTGCTGCGTACGCCAGCAGAAACCCGACGGAGACGGCGATGGCACCGGCAGCACCTGCACGCGCTGATGCCTGCTTGGGCGAGTGAAACCTTTGTTTTTGGAAGGCGAGGTCATGCTACACAGCCACGCAGTGCAGGTGACATCTCAGCACCCATGTGCCACCAGCAGTCCCCTCCGAAGCCACCGGCGGGAAGTGTGCTCAAAGGTTTCCCTGCCCAGCGTGCCGGCAAGCTGGGAAGGAGCCTGGGGTTGGCAGACACAAGTGTTCTGCCCTGCCTTGGGAGAATGAAGCAATGCCACAAGTCACAGTCTCAGTCAGGCACAGGAATAGCTTTGGCTGTGAGAGGAATTAGATTACACTTCTTAGCCAGACCACGTGCAAGGTCAGTAGAGGCCCATTGCGGTCCCAGACGGCAGGTACTGGGGTGTTTGCCATGATGAATGCCTATACCATACCTCATTTTGAGTCTTGGAATTTCCCTAACTTTTCCTCTTTGGTTGTGGGGAAGAAACAGCCTCTTTCTTGCTCCTCTCCTCCTGTTCAAAGAGGCTCTCTCTGATGTCCCCATCCTCATCAGTGATCCAGCAGCATGCCTCACGAGCAGATCCTCAAGGATGCAAGCACACAAAAAGTAAAGAAAATTAAAGTACTGGGGGAATTTTCCATGAGGTGGATACGTGTAGCTGCCTGGAAAAAAAGGGAAACAAACCCAACTTAGATCCTTTTTGTTTTCGCTCTTTGCTATTCAGAGAATCTCTGTGTCATCTGAGCAGAGACACAGCGGGGAGCTGGTACTTGCTTTGCCAAAGCAACGAGAAGGAACAGTCTCTGTTAAAGACACCATCCTCGCAGGGATTGTAAATACAAAAGGAGATGAATTTATCCAGTTGAACCTAATCCAAGGAGAACACTGCAGCGAGGAGCAGGAGGAAGGGGAGCGCCTGGCTGTGGGCGACGAGCCAGGCAGGGACATACGAATCATGTTAAAAACCTATAAAGGAGCACCAGAAAATGTGGTTTAATATAGAAGTGCTTTCACTCCCGCCTGTCTGTCTAGCTCCACAGCTTTTGCTGGAGGAGACTCTCGTGATGCCGAGCGGCAGCAGGATCTCAGCCGAGCACGCTGGGGCACCCCATGGCTCATGGACAGGGTACCCATCCTGCCCAGGGGGGCAGCTGGGGGACACGGCAGCAGCAGGAGACTGTGTGAGATAGCAGGAGAGTTCAGGACAGCCGGTTTGCCGTGGGTTTGGTGTCCAGCAACCCAATCCTGAAGGATTTCCACGTGGGCACAGGAATGCGGCTGTCTCAAGCAGCATTAAGGGTCTAATAGCTGTGCGCCTGCAGCCGAGGGTCCCTGGCATCCAGCCCCGACTGAGTGCCAGCTCAGGGGTACCGCCACAAACCAGTGCATGCTCTGCACATGTAAAGGTTTTTAAAAACATCAGGTCTGCAGCAGAAGTAAGTGTTTCCTGTGCCCAGGCTGAGCTGCAAACATGCGGGAGGAAGCTCTAACTGGGGCTGCTGACCACAGCCCACCACAGCGACTGAAATGCTTGGGATACATCCTCCAAAGTTCCTCAGCACACGTGCAGCGACAGCGCGTTGAGGCCCCCAGTCTGCTCTAGGCTGCCAGATCCGCTCCTCCGGCTCACACCTACATCTCCTGGCAGACACAAGGCAAGGTGCCGCAGCCCAAGTGCGAGCGAAGGCTGCTGGGTCAGCCATCACCCCCCGGGCTGCCAGACGGAAAGGTGCTTTCCACAGTGCGAACACATCAAGTGGTGTGAGAGCTGAGAGCAAACCAGCCTTGTCTTTCATATGGAAGAGAGGCAAAGTCATTCAATTCCAGGAAAAAAAAAAACAATTTACTGCTAAAACCAGTCACAGTGTGGTTTTGGCTGTTCAGGTCAGGAGAACAAGCACTTATAAAAATGAATAATTGAAGACATCATAGGTCTTTTTTTAGCCCTACAGCAACTATAAGCGCGTTCTGCTAAGCACAAAGAAATGCCCTATCATGTGTGTCACGGATTTATCGTTCTCTGCAGTTTCCCAAGAGCACTTTGTGATGATTCCTACAGTAAAATGCCCAAAATAAAAATATATAGTAATCATTTTTTATCAGATTTAGGTTCTTGGTGAAATATACATCACTCAGATTCCACAATGATATTTCATTTTATAGATAATGTAAGATTCACAATGTCTTTAATTAATAATGTCCTCACTTCTAAGTGATTAGATTTTGTTAACAATGGGAGAAACAGGGAAACTGCCATCCCTTAGCGCTTCCCTGGTGGCTTGAAGCAAAGATTACTGAGATTACTGAGATTACTGAGTCGCCGTGCAGAACCTCCACAAAGCACCAGGCACCAGTCGCCTGGCCCGACAGGACAGTCACTTGGTCTCACTGACAGCTGGATGACAATCCAGGAGTGCCCTGCACAGGGAAAGCAGCTCCAAAATCCAGCAGGCCAGTGCCCAACCCCCCTGCCCCACCACGCTGCAATCACATCCATCACGCTGCAAAAAGCAGGGAGTCAGCTAATGCACGGCAGAGGTTACCGGAGCCGGTGGCTCTGGATCGATACCGCAGTGAATGGAAAAACCATTATGGCCAAAAATTATTCTTGTGCCTTTACATAATGCAAAGAAAAGTGGGATGGGAGCTCACGGGCTCATGACCTCGACCCCAGTGGTGGGGTGGACGTGCACGTGGGTGGCGCTGGGCTGTCACCAGGCAGTGACAAACACAGCAGACAAGGGCTGCCGTTTACAGAGCCAAGAGGAGCCCTGCCTGTGCCCTGCCTGGGGCCACATTCAGAGGAGCCCGGTGCACGAGCACCCACACGCCTGCCTGCAGTGACAGCAACTGTCCTGTTTGCAGTGGGGGATTAAAAAGAGGGAAGGGACAGAGAGAGGGAAAGAAACTCCCCCCGCGAAGAGTCCTACATCCCAACTGGCTGCTGTGGGGAGAGCTGGGGGTCACCCTGAAACCTCAACAGCTGGAGCCCCAGCATCCTGTAGCCCCTTGCTGCCTGCACCATGACCCAACATGAGCCACTTGCCCCCCACAGCCAAATGTTTGGGGTTTTGGGGGCTCCACATGCCCCTTCCGCTTTCCCATCAGACCCAGAGCAAATACACTCTTCTGGTTTGGGTGACTCCTCCAGACACCCCAGCAACAGTTACCCCAACACGAGAGCAGCAAGTACAGGATCTGAAAGAAGAGATACTTGTGGCAATTCAGAATGGTGACCAGGGAAGCTGATGTTATTTCTGCCCCAAAGCAACAAAAACTGATAGAAAATAGAGGACTGACAGGCAAGCACCACTTAAAAAAGGCTGGAAGAGTGATGTAGACGCAGTAGTTGAGCTGTGATTGCCTCCACCACATTGCACCAATGCCACAAAGCCCCAAACAAACCCCAGAGATTTTCTCTTTTCAGCTGGCTGGGGTCGCAGGACTCTTCCACCCTACAGCCCACATCCCGGCAGGGGATAGTGCCACCAAGGGCAGGCTCTCGAGGGTTGGCGTGCCCTCCTGCTGCTCTCCACCGGAGCCATGGCTCTTGGGGGGCATCACTGCAAACCAGCCCCGAGTCCACCTGGGGATTGCAGTGCCAGGGCGGTTGGCACCTTCCAATGCCCAAACCCCACAGTAGAGTGGCCTGGCTGACTTGGACAGCGAGGGAATTCATGTGTGCAAGGGAAACTGCTCTTCTCTGTGCCTGAATTATTCAGAAATGCTCTCCTGATAAATAATTTAGCTACTTTGTAAAAATACATTTCGATGGACACAAGTAGGCTTCGGGGGCTGGGCAATTCTCAGCTGCGAGCTCCCTTCCTCGCCTGCACTGAGGTGTTTGGTTTACCCTGTAAGTAGAAATCTCATTAAATATCTCCTGAATAGCTCAGTGCCTGGAGCAAAGCCAAAGGGGAGAGCTGGGCAGAGGTACACTCCCGGATGCCTCATCGGAAAGATGCCGTCACCGCTGTGAGTGAAATTTGGGGAGGAAGCTTTGGCCAGGGATGCTACAGGGGAGCGCTCCCTGTACCAGATCACTGAGGTTGTTATTCTGTTCCCTGCCCAGCCTCTTCTGAGCCCAGAACAAGCCCCAAAACAAGACCAGCCTGTGCTAAAAGTAGGCAGTGCCTGGCTCAGCTGCAAGTTGGCATGGGAGCGCAGAGGAGCTGGAAGGAGTCAGGCATAACCCCCTACACAGGCCCTTGGTTGCGTTTCCCTGGCGCAGCCCAGCAAGGCCAAAGCAGCACCCTGAACTTCCAGTCCAGAAACAAGCACCCTGGGAACAGCTATGATGGGAATAAAAGGAGCTTTGAACAGTATTTACGGGGCCACGTTTCCTGAACAACTGTGTCTCAACGTTCCTTTCGGCATGAGAAACCCCGCTGCGCCAAGATCCCTCGCCGGGAGCCAAGTGGGGATCCCCCGAGGCCTGGGACGTTTATTTGCGATCACCGAGCAGAGAAACATGTTGTTGCTCGAGCCTGGCAAGGGGCTGTTCTGCCGGAGCTGCCCATCGCAGGGAAGAAAAGAACCCATTTCTCCATGTGAAATGGGCTGGGAAGTCAGGAACCCCGCTGCCAAGAAGCCGGCTGGATTCACAGGGCAAAGGCATCAGGTGGGTCCCATGGTCCTACAGCTGGGGCAGGGCTCCCCCCACCCAGCCGAGCAGGGCATGTCCCCTCCTCACTGCTGGCTTCTGGTGTCCCCTACGTGCTGGCACCTCTCCCTCCACCACCCAACCCATGCTACCTGGGGTGGGCAGCCCACCATGCACAGCCCAGCTGGGCTTCCACACGACTCCATAGAGCCCTTGTCCCCCCCAACCCCCGGCTACCCCAACCTGCACCACACCAGCACAGCCCTCCTCAGCCCCTGCTGCCAGGCCTGCCGGTCCCCAGACCTGGGCCACCTCACCACGCTCACATAGGAAAATCCAGTGGGAATGTCAGGGTCCATGAGCTCGTAACAGGCATGGGGGCACTACGGGATCCAGCCGGCTCGCAGGGAGAAAGCTCCTCTTCCCCATTAATAATTAGCTACTAGGGGGCAAGTACTGTACTGTGCAGGGAACGGTTTGGGTGCACAAGGATGCACAGGATCATGGAAAATTGCCATTTGTGGCTAGGGTCCCCGCTGATGGCCACACCAGTGCTGAAGGCCATTTTACTGCTTTTTTACTCGCCAGCATCTGGCACCCAATGCTGGTGCCCGTGGGGCAGTGTGGGGACAGGCACGGCGTCCGGCTGGCCCCACGAGCAGACACGGCCAGGCTGCCACGGGGGGGTGAGCGAGCTTGAGCGGGGGTGCTGGGGTGCCCAGTGACAGAGCCAGCAGCACCGCTGGCACAGAGGCCGTGGTCCCTCAGCTGCACGCAGCCTTGGGCAGCACCAGAACAGCCCGTAGCCCGCCAGCCAGCCTGTTAATGGTGTAAACAGGCCTTGCCGTTTTTAGAGAAGTGGGGAATGTGTGTCACTTCTGGGACGTGCGGTATCCAGGGCCAGCGGAAAGACAAGAGAAGGGCCAAGCGTCCCCGCAGGGGACAGCGAGCCGGGGCAGGGCAGGGAGCAGCTCCCACCGGAGGGCCCCAGCCGTGGGGCTGGAAGGGGGCAGCATCCTCGGGAAGGGACAACCAGGGGGACACGGGATCCCATGTGCTGGGCTCCACGCTGGTGCTGACTGGACCTCACTGTGGGAGAACAACAGTGGGCAGCTGGGGGCTCCTTCACCAACCCCAGGGCACAGATTCTGCCCACGGGACCAGGCTGGCCTGGGCAGCTGCCGACCTCCTCCTGAGGCAGCCACCCCGACCCCCCTGCAGCCAAAGCGGCTTTTCACCCCTCAAATCACGCCGGCGGGGATGGTGACTGTGCTGATGGAGCACAGCCAATAACAAGCCTCCTGCTCTATTTTATTCCTGTTTATAGATAGCTAAATATAACTTTCTGCTTATTTTTAATTCTTAGTGAAAGCTGTGATCCACAATCCATCAAATTGGTTTTGTATTTTTTATATTTGCAGGCTTGCATCAGATGCAAGAAAGAAAACCAGGTCAGGCTCAGCACAAGGACTGTAACCGAGCTGGGCACAGGCAGCGTGTCCTGTACCAGAGGTGACCGCTGCGCAAAGAGGAGAAGGCACCACAGGACTTGTGGACAGCAGCTTTCTCTGTGCCATAAAGACCCCGGCCCCAGCCAGGGCTGCCGGCCCTGAGCACCGCAGTTGCGGGTACTGCATGCAGTGGCAGGTTTTGCTTGCCACCAGGCAGAGCAAAGAGCATTTTAAGTGTTTCCCAATTACACAGACAGAAGTACCTCACTGGATTGTACAACATCCCCCTCTGCAGTGGGAACAGGAGCCAGCACCAACCTGCAAACCGAGTGTGTAAGACACATAACCCCAGGCGAGTGTGTCGAGGGTTGTATCAGCAGGTTGTACCCCCTGAGATAAACTTCCACCCCTCTGGAATGCAAGGATAACATTTGGGAGGCTGTCTGATGGACCACTGAAAGATTTATCACTGTGGTATTTTCCTAACAACCGAACCTAAAGGCCATGAGGTAATTGCAGCATTACCTATTAAACTCATCAGGTCCAATTTTCAAATGTTGGCAGCCCAATAAATAGCCCAATCATGCATTTTGGGGTTCAAGCCAAGGCTGGGCAAGGAAAACAGCCTTGTTTTGCTCACACCCCGGGCAGAGAAGGCTGAAAACCTCTCATTTCCACTGCAAAAACGTTCCTATTCCAGTTCCAAGGTCCTGCTCCTCTATCTGTTGCTCAGGAGACAAGACTTCAACAGAAACATGGGCATCACAAGTACACAAACAAACACATGGCTCTAGCAAATCACAGTTATAAGAAAACAGATCCAACTAGATGTATGGCATGTTTTACTGGGGCTGCATGAGGGATTGTTTTAAGTCTCAACTTTGCATGGAAAAACCATCATCCAAAAAAAAAAAAATCATCAAATTCTTCAAATGCTGAACTAAGGGCTTGACCAAAATAAGGCAAGCAGCGAGCAGCCGTCCCGCGGCTCCTCCCTGCTGCACCCTTCTCCTCAGAACTTCAAAATTCACCCTTGCTGACTCCCAGCTCTACATATAAGAAATTACTTGTGTGTTCATTTATACATCCTTTTAGTCCTTCCAGATAGCCAGGTCTCTACTACTCAGTAGTTCGGAATACTGTCCTGCTGACATTCACTTGGATGAGTTTCCCCTCTCCCAAGGACACCGGCTCCCCGACACCAGTTCCTCATGCCCGGTTGCAACAACACTCATCACACTGTTTTTTTCCTGCTCTGATTTTGTGAGCCCAGGTTTGCCAAGGTCACCTAGTTAACACTGAACTTGCCACCTAATTAACCTTGAACTGCCCCAGAGCGGCTGGAGAGGAAAACCTCTGCTCTCCAAGGTTCAACCTCTGTTTTGGGAAAGTGAGAGACACGGGAAAAAAAAGACTTTGTTTTGACCTAAAGCCAAAATGTGTAATAGGTTGGAAGCCATCTGTAGGGCTGAAAATACTCCAGTGATTTACAACAGCGCTGGCACGTACTTGGCGGGCTTAAGGTGAAACTCTCCCCCTGTGCTGCCGGTCCCCTTGGGCAGCTTTGCCTTTCTTCGGTGTGGCAGCAGACTCCGGGCAGGAACGGCTCTTGCTGTTAAAAGGAGAAGCCAAAACTTCTCACATAATAATTCATTGACTAACACGCTGAAAAAAGCCTCATCTGAGTGTGTCAGTGCAAGGCTGTAGACGTGCTTTCTCCATCAGCTGCTAACTTTTCCCAGTTTACAAGGGACAGCAGCAGCTTGTGCTGGAGAAGCTCAGCCCTGGACGAGCGGGCTTTCACACAGGCTTCTCCAGCAAACCATTGCTCCCTTGGTTCCTATCAAATTCCCAAACCCATCTTTTCCCTGTTAAGGCTATCTTCACAAGCTATCCCAGTGTGACCAGATTGTGTAAGTGGTCCGAAACTTAAGTGGTGGCCAGGAAAAATGAATGGGAAAACCTAACTTTTAGGTCAGCGTGTGCAACAGCAAATGGAAAATGCAGTGTCTGAGCTGAGAGCTCTCCGTGCCCTTAGGGATAGCGATGTGGTAGCCGGACTTCATTTCTGAGGAGACTGCAGCCAGCCAACTAGGACTCAAAGCAGCTGGTAAGCATGACTTTTTTTTTTCCCCCCTCTTACTAAGTTCAGGATTTTCTCTTCTTTTGGGCTGAATCAGATAGACTTTTCTGTTCACAAGAAGTTTCCTTTCTCAGAGTTATTCTCAGAATAGCCAGCAAGTATTTGAAACCAAGAACAGCCAATCTCCCTTAGGTTCATACTCCTGCTTTTGGAAACACTATTTAGAGATGAAAACTCCTAAATCAAAAGTAGTCAGGAACAACAGTGGAAAACACCATGGCTGTAACAGTGAGGTGCCCTGGCACATTCACACTCACCTCTTTACTTGAAGAATCCTGGGAAGGTTGGGAATGCCCCAGATCCCCCTGCGTCGTAGCAGCTCCTTGCCAGAAACTGGCACCACCCAGATTTAAGGTGTGAGCCCCCTGGAGCAAGTCACCTCTGGAACATCAGCAAAAACTATGCTACAGGTTATTACAAAAAGAAAATAGATCAACATATGCCAAACCCCTGGTTAATAACCTTGGGAAAAAATACTGGAGTTGGAAAAATGTTTTTTTTTTCTTCAGTGTTCTGTACAGAGAGGGGTATTTTTTTAAAAATATAAAAACTTCTTTGTGTATTTACATATTATTATAATATGTGTAGATATTTATATATAAATATACTGTATTTATGCAGTGTTATGAGAAGTTTAAATTCTGAATCATGGTCTGAATTGCTATGCAGCACTTAGGAATGGCATTGTTCTTATGGATAATACGCTGATTTCTGCTGACAAATGAATAAGCTTGAATATAATGCCTATGAGCTTTTAACACAGTAGCTGCCAAGGGAATAGCTGAGAGCCACCAAGAATACTTCGTTCATCTATTGCTTGTCCGAAAGGTCCAACTGACATTCAAATATAGGAGATGAATTCGTGTTACATTGCATGATGGAAAGACAAGCAGAAGTGGGAAAGATAAAGGAATATCATACCTAAATGACAGTTTAACCTCAGAGCTAGCAGACGTAGCTTAAAGCGTTCCCTTTGCGAGACACACCTCTGCCAGGGAGCTGCTGTGTTTCTCCAGCAAAGAAACTCCTTGTGCTTGAGTCAGACTGTAGCAACAGAAGTACTTTTCTATTTGCGTATCACCACACTTTTACCAGAAAACAAGACTGTGTAAGGTACCCGCTGTGAAGAGCAGCCCAGGGACGCTGTGGGATGGCATCGCTTCGAGCCCGTTAGAGCAAGCTAGACAGGCATCTGCCAGCAAAGCTCCCTACTTAGGGCTGCCCCAGGCGCCACTTTTGACCTTAAAGGAGGGTTTTATTTCACAGCAGCCCAAGACCAGGCACTGGCGCTGTCTGTTGAGCACGCGTCGCTCGCGTTTTAATGGTAATCCAGCTCCAGCCAGGGTATGAGAAAGCGGAACTAGTCAGCAAAATGCAGCTCAAGAAATGCAATTTTGAGGCAGATTTTTATTAAACACTCGCAAGTTTTCATGAAGTTAGATGGCCCCAGGCAGCCCGTGCAGAGTTTGGAGGGGTGCATGCATGGAGCCGAGCCACATGGGACTCAGGTGAGGGTACAGGGCGACCCCCGCTTAGTGCTGTCCGCTGGGGCATGGCCAAGTGGCCATCACACAGGGGACCCAAATATGCACACCCTTGCTTGCCAAACCAAGTCACTTGCTTGCCAAACCAAGCCACTTCTAAGATTTATAGACATCTCTTTCAGTTGGCCACCCTGGTCCAGGGACGATGGCTACCTTCCCTGTTGCAAAGGGGTGTTTTCGCCTCCCAAAGCGCAGAGAAAAATGCCTAGGGTTCGGTTGTTGGTCACGGGACCCCGCGGCACCCTCAGCCCCAAAACTGCCCCCAAGCCAGGGCCCCGCCCCTGTCATAGGGTACTGCATGGCTGCTGGATTGGAGCTCAGCAAGGCGGGCATGGTTTTAGGAGTTCCCTGGTTTTATGCTTTAGGTACTGCCCACCGAAGTCATTAAGAAGAAGAAAAAAACTTCAAAGCCCCCCCCAATATCCTGCAAAAACTGAAATCATGGTATTCTCTTTGTTATTTAGCTTCCTTTGAAGCAATTATGGGAGAGCTATTAAGACATTACTCAGAATAAGACATTTAAATAGCTTGTCTAGGAAAATCAACCCTGCAAAGAAATTGCTCTGAAATATTTCTCTTAGAAATTACAGAGCTAAGGGACTCTAATGGCCATGCTTTCATTCACTTTTTATTGCCTATTATGCCAGTTACAGCCCTCATAACAAGATACCTTTATTGTTCCCGGGTATAATCTCTGCCCGGGGAGCAGTATGGCACAACCATAATCATTTAAAAATATCTATTTCCTAAAAGCCTGACCCAAAGCCCGCCAAGGTCCCACTGATTTCTGGGAGCATAGGAACAAAGCCCCAGGCTAGGGAATCACTACCAACCTTGTTCTGGGGAGCAGCACTAATTGCTCTCACTAGCAAGGCAACTAGATTAAAGAAAAGTATGACCCTACAGTGCTGAAACGCTGTGCAATTTGTCTTCCCATCATCCAACAACATAATACAGGTGGAAAAAGCCCCAGTATCCAAGTTTCGTATGGTTGCCCAGAGGAGATGGGAAGGCTGGCTGTAGTTCCTGTTCAGGACAGACAGACCCAGGCTGCAGGCTGTATGTGCAGTGATAAGACGAGCAGGTGGTTTAAAGGTTTTGGAGGTTTTGAGCCAGGCTCTGCCAGCCTGTGCTTGGCATCAGCTGCTCACTCCGCCGGGATGATGTTCAAGTGTATCGGGACAAACCGAGCAGAGCTTTACAGGGAGATGGCCACAGGTACCCCGGCATCGGCCGTGCTCGTTCCCAAGCTGCCTCTGCACCCATGAGTGCTGGGGAGCAACCCCCGCGTTTGCTCCTCTCCGTGCTGGGTGTGTTCCTGGGCTGAGGTCCATGCGGCTCCCAGGGGCTCCATCCTGGTTTAGCTCATGGAGCTTACGCCAGCACCGCGCTGGCTGTGGAGGGGCCCTTGGGGCAGGCAGAACTGCTCTCCTTCAGACATGTTGATTCAAACTTTAGCCTTCTGTGCCTCTTCACTATCCACAGGTGGGGGTTTTCCTTTTCTCCTATTAACCTTTACAGTTAACAAAGCCATTATCCATACCAGGAACCGACGATGAGGGGCCCAGCAGGCTTTCTCCTTTGCTCACTGCTGCTGCTGGCCCCTCGCTGCACAGAGGTGGCTGCCCAGGACACCCAGCCCGACCCCAAAACACCATGTGCCAACTGGATGGGAGGAGCGCCCGGCTACCCTGGCCACAACGGACTCCCCGGCAGGGATGGGAAAGATGGAAAGGATGGACTAAAAGGAGAGAAAGGAGAGGAAGGTTGGTGAGGAGTAGGGGGTATGTCGGTGCTGGAGCCCATGGGCAGCCCCATCCCTCAGGGCTAGCCCTGGCAGGTCTCATGTCTGGTGGGTCCTGACTTTTGTCCAGATGGCTTTTGAATATCTCAGGGGATGGAGATCCCACAACCCAAGTCTGGTGCTTATTTTTCCAATTAATGATGTTTTGTCGGACACGCTGTTCTCAGCAGCTCTGCACACAGCCGGGGGTGGGGGCGGAGGTGAGCAGGCTTTCCATTCACTGTCTCAGCTCACAGTGGTTGTTGAGGTCACCCCACTTTTCCTCAGGGACACCCATCACTCCACGCTGCTGAGCAGATCCTCATGCCACATCCCCCCCTGCGCTTCGGGCTGGTCGGTAGCGGCTGCGGGCACAATGCAAACACAACTCCCTCCCCACCTTGTCCTCCAGGTGCTCAAGGCCCCAAAGGTGACCAAGGTGAAGTGGGAATCCCAGGACCAGAAGGGACAAGAGGATTTCCAGGATACCCAGGGCAGAAGGGGGAGAAGGGTGAAGGCGCCTTCGTCTACCGCTCTGCCTTCAGCGTAGGGCTGACGGAGCGAGCTCCCCACCCCAACGTCCCCATCCGCTTCAGCAAGATCTTCTACAACGAGCAAAGACACTACGATGCCAGCACCGGCAAGTTCCTCTGCAGCATCCCTGGCACGTACTACTTCGCCTACCACCTGACCGTGTACCTGACGGACGTCAAGGTCAGCCTCTACAGGAAGGACAAAGCGGTGATCTTCACCTATGACCAGTTCCAGCAGAACAACGTTGACCAAGCAAGCGGCTCTGTCTTGCTGCACCTCAGCTCTGGCGATGAGGTCTGGCTTCAGGTGTATGGGGAGGGGGACAACAACGGCGTCTATGCTGACAACATCAATGATTCCACTTTCATGGGCTTCCTCCTCTACCCAGACCTGGATGAACATTAAAGCAGGGAGTGCTGCTTGGGAAAGGATGAGGTGGCTTAACCCCGGGCAGCGTCCTGGGGCACTGGCGCTATAGCTATACTGCATTTACCACAGAATTGCCATTTGCAGGGGCAACAATTGCCAAGGGTGGACCCTATCTCCTGTGAAATCAGTGAGGTTATACATGAGTGACTTCCATGGGACCAAGAGTTTGTACCTACCTCTGCTCTTGCTCTCCTTGTGGAAACCTGGGCCCAAAGTCAAACGCCACTCCTGCCGTATCATGAAAGAGTAACTCTCAAGAAAGCCTAACCTTTTTTTAAATTTAAAAGTGATAAGAGAAAAATTGGTTACATTTAAATATCACATTCTAATTTCCCTTTTTTAACCACCTAAATTAATTTAAACCCACAGTACACATTTTAACCAGCATTTTAAAAACTGAGTGGAAGAGGGAGAAGACTTCACAAAAGCCGTCTCTGCTCTTGTTTTCAGCTGGAACAGATGGCTCCATTCTTTTCCACCATAACTCCCTGTCTTATTAGGGCCTTTGACTTCCACTCATGGTTTGTTGTCTCCCTTCTTTAGCCCAGATCTTCGAATATATTCAGATTATTAAGTTTCATTGATTTTAATCCTTGCATTTTCCTGTTATGTTTATCCCCTATCATTATCTCTAATGTAGACAGCATGATTGTTCAGGGCAGGGATCTTTTTTTGGTTTATCTGAAAAGCCTTATGAATGCAGTGAAGCCACACAACGAAGTGGCCTGTTGACCATGTAGCTTTGGGTGGTCACAGACGTGTTGGACACAAAGTTGTGATGCTCAGAAATGCCAGCAGCTCCCCCGCGAACACTGTGCCTGACCTGGGAGCAGAAGATCCCTCAAGGCTCCTGGGCAGAGGGGACCTCAGGGTGGAGGTGTCCCTTCCCAAATCACGCACCTGGCACTGGAAGTGATGGCACAAGTACTTGTTCAGCTCAGAGGCTGCCAGCATGGGGCACATGAGCAGCATCTTACAGTTTCCATCTGCAGGCTGGCAGGATCCTGTCCCATCTCCTCTCTGAATAGCTCCCAAGTGCAGTCACAAGTTGAGATCTAGCAACCGTGCTTCCCCTTTTGCACACCATAAGCATGTCGTAAGCAACGGTTTGCACACCAGCTGGGCAGAGCTTCCGGTGCTGATGCAACCTCAGTGGGCTTCAGGGACGAACACCCCCGGGACCTGCCCCAGCCCTCAGCAAGGTTACCTTAATGGGGGAAGAGAATTAAGGCTGAGATTAGTAGCAATCCCATCAAACTGCTCTCCAAGGAGCTTGCTTGACTTCTGGCTAAACGAGGATTTGATGGCTTCTCAGATACGTTCAAAGAAGACTCCCATTAAGCTTCAGAACAAGCTAACACAGATCAGAGCTAATGCATTATTACAAGCACAAAACAGCATTAAGAGCTTTAACAGCAGCAGCATTTTATACACTCCAGTGAATTACCACATTACAAGTAATAACAACAATAAACAACTCTCAATGAGAATGCTCCCACGTTTTTGTATGCATCATTGGGAAGGATTTGAAGAAGAGGACACTCACATTGCCTCACCAGGCAGCCCAGGGAAATAGAGATGTATTTTTCCAGCAAGATGGGGGCACACACAGGGACACCCTCCTTTTGCTTTCCCAAGAAACTCTCTAGCTTTCATTACATCTTCAGCATCTCACCACCTCACACTGCATTGCCTCCTTTTTGGTTAGGGGGAGGCCTGGTTTCCAGACTGTTTCCCCAGAATCACTGTGCCTGAATCCACCCTGACTGGCCAGCCAGAGAGAGGGGCTCCACTGGTTTAGGCGGCTTCAAACATACCAGATTTAGCAAGGGCCAAACTGATGCTCAATCTGATTATGCTGAATTCAGAGAGCTGGGAAAAACCCTGCTCCTGCTGTGTGAATTAATGGGAAGGGAACAGGGGCAGGGCCTGTTCCCTAAAAACCTAAGGAAACCTAGGAGACCTTAGGAAAACCTTTAGGAAACCCTAAAAACCCTAAAAAACTAGTACATAAACAAAAGGAGATTTATAAAATGCAGCAATTGCTGGATCAAATGGCATAAGAGGCTTAAACTGAAAGGAGCAAGTCAGAGCTTTTGCAGTGGGTTTTTTTTCAAATATTTTCAGATGGATTTTCTGAAGGCAGGGAAAATTGAAACAACCAAAGTGCTAAGAGGCATTTGGGATAAACACTAGGAGGAAATACTTATTTAAAGACTAGCTCCCAAGAGGCAGAGAAAACAAATTATTCCTTTCCTTCCTGCCATACAGCAGGAGCAAATATGCTTATGGTTTTATCCTGTACACGAGGACCCAGGGGCTTAGACATGGCTTTTCACACTGCCATGCACATCTGATGTCGCGTGCTTTAGGCCAGGGCAGAGTCCAGGATTTCTTACCACTCGCCACAGCAGCCCCATCACCAGGGTGACACATACAGATATGGCTTCCACCCAGGCCAACAGCATCTCCCACCCCAAGCTACAGGGATGTAGTGCAAGAAACACGTCATGTGTTAGAAACTGGGGACTGGGGTCATGCTGGCCCTTATGGGAAAGTCTTGTTGACTTATGGGAAAGTTCCCTTATAAAGTCAACCACATGGCTGCTTGCCCTCCACATCATCCCGCATCCCATTTGGGATGCTCACAAGTGCACTCAGACCTTGTGGCAGATGACCTGCACCTCTGGAGAAGCCCAGGGTCACCATCAACTCCCGGTCAGCCTCCTGGCCACTGTGGTAGCAGAAGGGCCGTGGGCTACACGAAGGACCAAAAAAGCCCTGCAGCAGAGACCCAGTCTGGAAGTCCTTGTTCAAAGCCTGGCTCTAGCTTTGGGCCCTGGCCCTTGCCCCATCCCAGCTGTCAGGGTAGGGGTGCTTGGGGCTGTGTATCCAGAAACAAAAGTGTCACCTAATATTGCAGTCACTGCTATATTCCTGTATGAGCAGAATGTGTATGTCTTATATGTACACACACGGACATTGTCACAGACCGCGAGCTAACAAAGCTCCACAAGAATGCTGTATATTAGTATATAAGGGCTTTTATCTAATCATTAAACACATAGTCTCTTTATCACCCTGTAAATGGCTTTTCCAAACTCCCCTGAGGGCAGCAGCCTCACGTGCAGGCGCATACTGCACCAAAACCAGGATCGCGGGGGGCTGCAGTGCTCTGCTCCCCGGCAGCATCGAGCAGGGCTTCAGCACCAGAGTGTCTGGGGACTCTGGCTCCAGCCTGGGGAGCTGCAGGGCTGACACCTCACTGCCAGGCCAGGAGTCAGGCTGCTTGCAGAGGGATATATTTGTTTCACCAAGAACAGATATGGAAGACCAGGAAACATGGCTTCCCTTGAAAGCTTCCTAGTTGTTCCTCAGTTGCTGGGCTGATGAGCCATCCCACGCTCTCTGGCTGCAGGGGCTGGCATGGGGACCTCATTTCCATTCCTGCCCACACATTCCTGGTGCCCAACACAGCACACAGTCTCCAGCCTGCACCAGCTCTCTCACATAAGTACGTGGAGCAGGCAAGTTCTCCCAAACCCTGCCCAGCACTCCAAACACAAACAAGGCAAGTAATACGTCAAATACGTGCTCTGATGAGCAAAAGTGCTGTTGCCCCAGTAAGTAGCGGGGATGCATAATGGAGATGGCAGCCCAGTTCTTGCAAGATCTGCCTTTTAAGAGTATGTGCCTATGCAGGACAGGGCTGTGAGAGGGCAGGAGGGCAGCAGAGCAGTTCTGGCACAAGCCTCCTCTCAGCCCCTCTCTGCTCAAAGCACAGCAGGGACTTTTTTACAAGACATTTTCAAACATATTTTACAGGCTTAAACCTCAGATTTTGAATCCCAGGCTAAAATCCTGATCTAGCAGAGATTTCCTGCTTGAGAATAGCATAGCCTTTCCATGCTGTGTGTTTTATCAAGAAAGAAAGAGTAAGAAAAATTGTATGTGAAATCTTAAAGAAAACCATTACAGCTTTCTATATACTGGCTTTTCTCCCTTGTCACAATCATAAATACTGAAATGCAGCTTCACCAGGATACTCACTCACCCTTCAGGATGTGGGCACAGAGACCATCTTCCTCCCAGCTCCCCGCTGATGACAAGGATGCTCCATGCAGGGTACCTGCGCTGCTCGTGCATGTCCCAGCCAGGTACCTCAAAAATCAGCAAAGGACAGACCAGACCCTGGTTAGCACAGGCCAGGCAGTGGGCTGTGAACAAGGCAAGCCCCTGCTGCATGGAAATAGGGAGCAAAGTCCTCCCTTTAGGGATTTGGAGTACTTTTTATAAAGTCTTTCACCTCAAATCTCAATAACATTCTTGCTCTTACAGAACTCAGCTGGAGGCACGCACAGGCCTATTTCCCTAGCAGGCAACAAAACCCTGTTTAAGCTACCAACCAGAAAGACCCTTTGCAGCCCCAGGAGCAGCAATGAGACCCCTTCCAGCTCTCCCCTTGGGCAAATACACCCAGCAGTGGTTCACCCCACCAGCAAAGCAAGCACAGCCATGGGTAGGGCAGGCATGTTATAAACCAATAAATGGAGACCAAATTTATTACAGGCAGAAGCACCCACCCTCTCAGCAAACACACCTCTGCAGCCAGGGCTGAATCCTGACACTGTCCTTAGCACCTCTGGTATTGCCTCCTGAAGCTGCACAGCCCCTGAAGGGATCTGTATGTGGGGTCTCAAGGAGCCAAAAACGCGTTGAGGAGCTTCAGGAGCAGCAGCTGAGTATGGCCAGCAACTACACCACCAGGCTGCGAACCCCCAGGGAGTCCTGATTGCCCAGGAACCAACCAAATCCCTGCATGTGGTATGGATATCAAACCTCCACCTCCCTGGCTCTCCCATGCCAGGCACACAGCCAGGCTGACCACAGTAGCCCAAGGGCAGGGAGACACAGGGCACCATGCTTTTAGGGAGAAATACAAATAGGGCTCTGGAGGGTGAGGAGGTTCCTGGGGGATAAGCTTGGGGAGCTCCTAATGAATCCAGCCTTTTACAATTACTGAGGTGCTGTGCTTTTACCACATTTCATGAACCTGTAGGATGGGAAAACCTGGCCAAAATAGGCACATATCCAAGGCCTGGGCTGGCTCCTGAGGATTGCAGTGCTTTGAGCATATGATTATCTTGTAACAAAGGAGCCAAGAATGACACTAGTGTGTGCTAAAAGGGCACAGAATCATCTGCTCTCCAACAAATTTAACAGTTTGTTTTTTTTTTTTTTTAAAACACCCTGACAACAGATGCCAAGTACAAAGTTAGTTCTTACTATTTATGCCACTCTAGCTGTGGCGGGTTTAAACGGCCGGCGTAGTGCTGCAGGCACACAAACAGGGTACCTCTGGGCAAAAACACTGCCAGCAGCTCCTCTCCAACAGCAACCAGTATGACGAAGGCAGCAAGAATGAGGTCTCATTTGCCACTTTGTAATTAGGGCAGGTTATAAAGAGAGCACTCGGCTCCTTTGATCTTGACAGTTGCATTTGACTCTTCCCTCCCTGTACTGCTGCTCAGAGAAGGGCAGCAGGAAGGCAGAAAGCTAGAACCCCCACCCTGAAAGATTTAAGTCACTGCACTGGCAATTAGGGAGCAATCAGGTGATTACAGCTGGAGAGACTTGCCAGTCCCAGCCAGCCAGGAAACCATCTGTGAAAGCATCCATGGCCCTTTTAAGCACAATTATAGGCTGAGCCTAATTGTGCTTCAACCCCATGTAATCACTTGTGCCAGTAATTAATTGGAATACAAACAGCAGCTGCACTAAACCATGAAGAGCAAAGAGACAAATTGCTTGCTCTTGTATTTGTTTGTGAAGCATAAACTCACTAGAGGCTTTTCAGCATGGAAGGTAAGATTAGGATAAAGCCCCACATTTAGCTCATCAGCCATTGTACTTCCATGCAGGAAATGCCATCAGGTTTGAAGTTCACCCTTTCAAGTGCTCTGGAGGAAACCGACCCTGATCATACCCAGGCTGGGAGCTTGGCTGCCACGTGTTTTTATGGTATCTGTGCTAGCTGTAGATACACGATGGAAAGACTCAGGTTGTAAATCAGCAAACCAGCAAACCCCACGCTCAGCTCATTCTGACACTTGTCCCAGGACACCAGCCCAGTGTAACATCACTGCTCTGAGGACAGTTGTGGGAACCTCCTTCTGGGCAGGTGCCGATTGTTAGTCTCCAGCCAAGGTTTATTCCCAATGAAACAGAACCATTAAATGTCAACTCCTCTGTGGCACATCAGGGGGTTCCCACCTCCAAGGAAATCTGTGGGACCCCTCCCATAAAGCAGGGCAGCTTGACAGACAGGCATCCGGGAGGGAGGCAGAGCAGGAGTTCCCACCTGAAGCCCCTCTAAATCCCTTAAAAAGGCAGGGAAGCACTGGGAGTGTGAGCCAGCACACTGCTTCACATCCAGCTCCCTCCAACACAGCGCTCTGCCCAAAGCAGGCGGGACAGACAGCTTCTCCACTGCCTTGACAGCCATTCCCAGAGAAGCCATCCTAGTCCTGTAACACATTCCGGTAGTGTTCTAAAGTCAAGGTGGCTCTGTCATCCTGTACAAAGACAGAAGGGGGGATTCCCACACCACAGTATGTGTACCTCAGCAACGCCGAACCTGCTCCAAAGACTGAAAGACCACAGCAGCACGTTGCTGATGATGGAGCATCCCTGCCTAACGACAGGCGTCTGCGCTGCAAAGTGTCCCCACGGGCATCCTCAGCCGGGCCAGGGGGACCCAGACACCCTGGCAAGGGCAGCTCCTGTCTGTATCAGGGACACCTGGTCACGTTACCTTGTCGATAGGCATTCCCTTGCTCAGTCACCCACCACTGTGCTTTTGTTGACTCACAACATACAAACTAGGGTCTTTTCCCCCAAGAGGATGCAAGTTTACCTGAGCTCACACGATTATACAAGGCTTGTACATACAAGTCACAGCTTCTGACCAGGTGCTGTGAACACAGCCAGAGTTAGAGCTGACCGGAAACTTGCTACATGCAAACTGATTTTTCCACACATAAGAAAAAAGTATTCACCAAAAAGGACATATTTGCCAACTTTAAAAGTTTCAGAAGGCGCTGCTCCTCTCTCCCTCTGAAGTCCCTGTAGTAGCTTGGGGAAAAGGTTATAATTTGGGGTAGGATTCTGACCCTGCTGCTTGGCAAAGACCAAACAAAAGGCAAACTGAAAAAAATAATCTGGAAGTAAAAATATGGAAGCAAATCCTTGTCCTTAAAGCTACCCCTGCCACCACGGACTCACTTGCATCGTGCTGGTGCTTTTCCAAGAGCCCTGACGTGACACTTGCATTCCAGCCCCATCGTGAGAGGGGGCTTGCAGGGAACAGGGCTGCACTGTCATCTGCCCAGCATGTTTCCATGTGCTCAACAACTGCACATTGAGAGCAGGAAGATGCTTGCCAGCATCCCAACACCCTGGGGAAGCAGGAAGAACTCCGTTTATTCATCTAAATCAATTCCTTCTTTATTAAGAAAAGTATCTTCCACATCAATTATTGAAGTAAAATATTGAAAACCTTTGATTTTCATTCCCTGGGATTTAACTAAGAACCCTCCTCCTCAAACCCCCAAGGAAAACACACGACTAGCACACTAGGCTGAGCTCACCTATTCTTCCTCACACGAAAAAGTGGAGCAGTGGGCTCTCCCGCTCACCTGGCAGCCAGCTCAGGAAAGGCACTGCGGAATTATCATGCACAGACAACAGCCAGCTTCCCTTTGCAGGGTAACTTTCTCTCCCTCACAATGACTCGATTATTTTCAGCTCAAAATAGATGGCACATTTGTACTTCCTAATAAGAATATGCTGTGACAGCTAGCAGTTTCCCACAGACAGAGAATTGGCCTTGTGAGAGTATGGAAGGGAACGGGCTGACATTTAAGTGTTCTGAACTGTTCCTTTTCATCCGTGCTGCACAACTGGCTGCACCCCTCCTACAGCATTTTAGCCCTTGGGGTCTCATCCCACCAAAGCTCGGGCAGAAGGTCAGCTTCATACGTTGCCAGCTGTCCCACTTAAGTCAGCGGGACAATTCATGGGATTAACCTCAGTACCTCCTTAAACCTAGCCAGACCAGAGCCTTTTTTTTTTTTTTTCTGACACTGAAATACTGAGTAGCACCCACCAGCTTTTAAGTAACAGAATCAAAGTGCGTGCAAAACGTCACTAAAAAGGCTCGTTCTTTCACTCAGAAACACCTATTGTGAGTGGTGTCAATCTCCACCAACGGTACAGGAATCAAAGCTCAGTAAATGAAATGGCCGAGGCAGACAAACGCCCTTTACATCAATGTTTATTGCTGTTTTGTCATCCTGCATTATTGCCTGACAAGAGCCCAACTGCTCACAGACTAATCAGATGGAAAGGCTTGACCAACGATAACATGGGGACAATTTGAAGCTGAAGGGCATTTTGTACTTCAGGTTAGCCTTTACATATTAATACTGTCCCAAAAGGGACCCGAAAAAATTACAATTCATGATGAAAGTTCTTACACATGGACAGCCCTCTTTAGAAAGAGGAAGCCGTATACATGCTGCTCACCCCTTCTCATAGCAAAGGAGAGAATTGTATACTCCAGACAGCTACAACATCCGTACCCTCAGTACCATCCCATTCTGACTCTGAAGAACATTCCTGTTCATTTCACTTCACACCAAGTGAACAAACCCATGGCAGTTATTGGATTTAAGTGCAAGCTTAGCAGCTGGGAAGTAGCATTGAAGAGCCACCTAGTTCTCACAGTATCTACAGCCAGTGGCATCAGCTGCACACCAAGGCAGTTCATGAAGTTAAGCAGCTTTCTTCGTACAGCACGTTACTAACCAGAACACTTTTACACACTGCAGAAAGCAAGTCCCTTCCCTACAGGCACACCATACTTCCAAGGTGCCAGCAGTACTATTTATGCTGTTTTCTAACACTAAACATCGAGGTTCTGGAAAGCTTCACAAAAAAGAGTTGGCTATACCTACCTCAAACAGGTAGCTAGAGCCTACCCAGGATGAAAACGCTCGAGTTTTAGGCTTGGTTGGACCCATCAGTATTATTTTCCCTCTACTCAGTTTCACGAGGATAGGCTGCATGATGTTTTGAATCTCTCTAAAAAGAAGGTGGAAGGGACTAGAACGCTATTTATACTGAAAAGCAACTGATCAAGATGGATTTGTACCACAGAATATACACGTGCTGCTGTGATCAAACTTAAGGCAGGCAAATGAGAAACAAAGGAGAAATCTGTATAAAATAAGGACAAGGAAGTATTCTACAGTCGAGGTGACCATCTTGAAGAATCTGGGCATCAACAAAAGAAAGTAACTAAAAGAGCAGAGGAGGCAAGGGTTGCTTCTTAAATCTGTTTCATCTTTTGCACATACCCAGAACACAGCCTCCATTTACCAGCAGCAGCTCATTTCTCAAAATCCACCTTGGAGAAAGCACAGCACCCGAGCTAGAAACAGTCCAAATGCAGCTGCTACCGTTCAGTCAAAACGTTTGCATTGGTTTCAGTGAGGACAGCTTGCAATCCCTTCCTCTTTACCCAAAGGGAGCACTAAAAAGGAAAAGGAGGCTGCCTCGGCAGGACCGCTCCCCCAGGGACGCGCTGTAGGGTCAGACACCAAGCAGAGGCAGCGTCAGAACGCTGACTGACGGGCGCTGCATGACACAGAGGGTGCCGAGACACCCACAGGAACACAACGGAGACACACCTAGTCCTACTGGCTTTATTGTGCTGACATTTTTAAGTTCAGGGGCCATCTCCTATTTTAAGGTAAAACCAAGCAAAAACACGTGGAAGTGGTATGAGAGGAAAGGGTTTCGCTCCAGGTGAAATTTAAGTAGTGCAAAGTCTTTAAAGAACTTCAAAGTTCTTAAGATCAGTCACAGTATCATTTGTGATCAATTTATGAAATACAGTCTGCACGTTAGACAGGATTAAACTGTTGACTCTGAAATAATGTAGTAAAAATTCACTTGTTCCTTTCATTCTGAGATTCACTGTGGTCACTGAAGGGTGCAAAAATCAAACACTTCCGAAAGTATTCTGAAAATTTGCGTCAAAATCTGAATTAACATCCAACAGACTGATTCATATACAGCACGTGTGAGTGATTGCATTACCTGCTGCAGGACAGAATCCTGAAGTTATTTCCTTGCCATAGAGTAGAATTTCAATCATTAAATTAGATTTTTAAAACCATTCATTTCCAGGGCCAGAACACTTCTTTGCTTAAAAAATCAAGATAAAACTACCACTTTTTACTCCTGTGCTTTCTAGATTGCAAGTTAAGTGCTGATGGTAGCTGAGTATCTACCTTGAAACCGAAGACAACGCACACTCCCAAGCGTGGCTGGCGAAGATTGGTCAGAGTACTCAGAACAAGCAGCCCTCTTAGCCCTGGATAATCGTATACAGCGGGATGGACAAAACTTTTCTAGGCAGAAATATGCCCTGCCGTGTACCTTTATGTAATATCCAAAAGCAATATGAAAGATTTAAGAAAGCAATCATTCTCAAAGGGAGCTCAGAACACAGCAATATCTACTACTTTCAAAGTACATCCCATAAACAGGTTTTTTTTTTAGTATTTTATTGAATGAGCAAGTAAAATTTTAAGAAAAAAATCTACACACAGCTTCCTAGAAATAACAGTCCACAATCCCCTCCTTCATTATCTTTAACCATCTGGTTTTCATATTCCCCAAGCAGCTTATACAGGTTCCCTCACCCCCCCGCCCCATGATTTCCTGTTTTGATTACTTCAATAAATAATGGACACCACAGGCGGTCCTGGAGAAAAATCCACATCTCAGCACTGCATAGCTGGACACCTAAGTTCACTGGATGTCATCATCATCAAAGAGATCTTCAAAATCTAGTCAGAAAAATAAAATAAGGTAAAATTAACTTTAAAAGTTCCAATTGTTACATATGCAGACAATTATGCTTCTTGATTATTTGGCTTAAAGACAGAAATAAAGGTGGATTAAGTGAATGGGAGTTACTGTACCATCAGTTGCTAGAAATGTAACAGCAGGGTAGGAAGAGAGAGGCAGGCAGACCCACATACATGTTCTCCATCATACACAAATTAAACCACTTCCCTTACACAGTACAAGCTTTGCAATTAAATTCATGAAAGCCAGTGAAGCTTCCAAGGCAGGACTTTTATAAACACACTAAGGTGCCATCACATTCAAAGTGGAGCCCGACTCCACGACTCCCAGACTCCAGAACTAAACACTTACTGGCTCATGGATGCAGCAAGTCTCAGATGTAGGCATTCCAAAAAGTATTATACAAGCACATGTTTATAAATTTTGCAGACTGACATTCGTATTTGTGATTTGCTGTTAAAAATCTCTTCCTTAAAAAAACATTTCATTGCCTTGAAAGTGCTAATAACACTTCCCTCACAGAAAATTCGTCATATTCAAGACTACTAAAAAGTGAGGGGCTAATCACAACTGTTCCGGTCGACTTTGGGAAGTCTCTTAACCACTCGGCTTCCTATGTTCTTTGTATATTAAGAATAAACTAATAACATAACTGAAACCAAGTCTTTATTCTTACAGAAGGCAAGGTACAAGTGCCATATGATAAACTGAGGATTAATCCTCATTTAGAAGAGTCTTAAACTGCCAATGAAATATAATACCTCAGCTTAATGGTAGAACTTCAGAGAAATACCTAATCCTGAATCTGCTGGTTCCAATAAAGAGCTAAGGCCCTCACAACCGCTGAGCGTATATCAAAGCTGAACTTCCTTTTTCTCCTTATTTTACATCTTTAGCAACATATGAAACTTTATTTCAGAACTAATACCAGTTTGTGACATCAACACTACCACAGCAGCCAGATTTAATAACATAACTGAAGTTCACTCCTGAAATGTCTAAGCTTATGTTTTTAGAAGCATAAAGCCCCCACCTTAGTAACCCGACATAGGGTGTTGCATATTCTACCCTGAAGTGGCCAGGTACATAGTTGCTCTCCTCAAAGAGCAACACGCTTTACATCACAGAATCACAGAATGGTTTGGGTTGGAAGGGACCTTAAAGATCATCCAGTTCCAACCCCCCTGCCACAGGCAGGGGCACCTTCCACTAGACCAGGTTGCTCACACTGAAGCGCTGTTATGCCGGTGCTCACTACAAGTGAGGTTAATGAAAACGTTAGCACCCACCAAGTACCAAACCCCTAAGATCAGAGAGAAACAAAGCGAGGCTTGTTTTGATAAGCTGTTTCTGACGCCGTCACCTGGCAGGCCCAAGGCCTTATCACCCCCACCGGGTGGGCTGGCGCCGCGGTGACGCCCCTATACCCCCACCCGCGGAGCGCGGCGGCCCTTACCGTTGAAGAAGTCGGCGTGCACGGCTTTCTCGTTGGCGGCCAGGTCCATCAGCAGCCCCGTGCTTCCCCCTGCCTGTGAGAG
>NW_010229304.1:0-7125 GCF_000690775.1 Eurypyga helias
TTCATGGTATTTTGCCAGCCGGAGTCAAACCACGACAGTTATTTACAGGTGAGACCCAAGCTTTCTCAGCACCCACAGATGCACCCATACACAGGCTAAAGGTGAGGTGAGGAAATAAGTGTTGATTTCTGTTACTGTAAGATGCAGGATAAATGTAGGATGTTACTTAGGAAGGGAGATTCATTCCTGGGTCTGTCTTTCAGCTCCTCTTTAAATCAGGCATACTGGATCATCACAAGGAGTTCAATGGAATACTGTGCTAGGTTTTGGAAGAAAACTTTCCCCAGAAGACATTATTGCAATATGCTGGGTGGCCTCTTTCTCTCTTGTTCTTGACATGCCCACGGCTTATCTAGGAGATTTATGTTCCAATGTTCCAATTCTGGCAGATGATATTAGTGATTTAGGAAGGATCTGTTGGGGACCTTAAAGCTCTTCACTCATATTGAAAAATCAATAGCGATGCTATTCTACTGAGGATTTCTGGGTGATTTATTCTTACTAATTAACAAAGTTGATGTCTCTGTTTCCAATTGTTTTCATGTTTGAGATTTCACCTAGTGTTTCTGCATATAAAGAAACCTGGCTAGTAGGAAAATAACTGAATGCTAGTGCTGTCTGCTTAACATGCAAGGGATGTGAACAGCAAATGTAGTGAAATGTAACATGCACACATACACAATAAGGCAACCCCAAAACTAATTAAAAGATACATTTCAAAAGGACAAAATATTAATATTTAACACTTCCCAAACTATTAACCGTGACTAACTGTGACTATGTTCATATAGATGAGCACTGGTCACTATCAATCAGCTTAACCTAATTTATAGGATATTAACTGGACACATCTTGTCAACAATCATAGACAAAATGCAAAAGAAATCTTTATTTCTTGACATTAATGGCAACAAAATTCAAATAATTTAGAGAACAGGCATGCTGCTTAGTACTTACTGATTCAATTTGTTGAATATTACATTCAAAATTATGTGCATTTTCAAAACTGTGTTCGAAAGCTATAATGTAAAATCACATTGTGGTTTAGCTGGGTTTTTTTTATTCCTCTTTAGTCTAGAGGCTGAACTCAAATATGCACTCCCTCGAACAAACAAATTCACATTGAAATACTTTAATATATTAACTAAGATAGAAGTCTGTGAGTGTCTGTAATTTAATATTGAATTATATTTTTAAGACATTCCTATGGTTTAGTGGTGAACTTGTCAATGTTAGGTTGATGGTTGGACTCGATCTTCACCAACCAGAACAATTCTATGATTCTATGTAGTTTTCTTTTAAATGTCTTTTTTTTTTTTTAAACAAATACACATAATTTTTCATTGTTTTATGGGAGAGAACATTAGTATCTTCCATTCTGTGTTGAACACTGACTTAAAACAGTGGTCAGGAAAATAAGTAAACAATTGTGATGCAAGTTACTGCTGTAAATTTGCAAGAATTATGTACTGTAGGGAAAAAGGGAAAAAATGCTGAGTTCACATGGTTTAAATCAAACAGGCAAACTTGACCTAATGGTATTAGATCTATGTTCCTGAACCCTGGTGAGATGCACCCACAAGTTCTCAGGGAACTAGTTGACCTCACCACAAGGCCACTTGATAATCTTTGAACAGTCATGGCGATAGAGAAGAGGTGTTTGAGGACTGGAGGAAAGCAAATGTCACTCCTATCTTCAAGAAGGAGGACCCAGGGAACTATAAGCCTCATCTTGATCGCCCAGTAGGTGATGGAGCAGCTAATCCTGGAATCTATTTCCAGGGAGATGAAGGAAAACAAGGTGATAATCCTCTTCAGCATTATTAGTTTTGAGGCATACCTCTCCATATTTCAGACAGTTTTGATGTTCCAGTCATATGCAGGGTTTATGTACCTGTTCCTGTCATAGCATCTGCTGTTATTGAGGCCATATGGGCAAGGGAAACACCCCACAATTACTCACAGTGTTCATCCCTTATTTCAGCTCTGTTGTACCTTGTTACAGTTTATATAACCCCAGTGAGGTAACTCTTCATACCGGTGTATGTTCTTCAAATATAGCACGTGATTGATTTACTTCTTTTTTTTTCAAAAAATAAGTGTTTTAACAGAACATTATAAAAATTACTTTAAAAATTATATAATAAACACAATGATTTCTGCAATCAGCAAACAGCAGCAGCAGTAGAGACAGCAGCTGGTAAGATGAGGTTTCAGCTACCTGAGACTCATGTCAGTGAGGTCTGGGATAATAAGGTTCCACCATATTTTCTGAACCGCCTGGGAACAGAAAGAAAACAGATTCTCAAGGCCAAGGCAGAACCAGCTTTGATCATCTGTCTCCCTGCTGAGTGTCTTAATGAATACCCTCTGAAAAAAATATGCCTGAAAAAATCCCACCCTTGCCTGTACTTCAAGAACAGGCTCATTGTTTTCTTGTTGCCATTGGCTGCCTTCTATCAAAGAGATGGAAAGCAACAGTTGGACCTCGCTATGTACCCTTGATCAATACGTACAAAAAGAATCTCGAAGCAGTGAATAGTGTCAGCGTATAATTTTTAACCCACAGGAACTCATCAAGGTTGAGAACTTGTAGCCTGGGATTCAATCTAGTAGGACTGCTAGGAGGACAAGTTATTTTTCCATGCTGAAAGCCTTAACTGTAAGGTGCCTCAACCTGTAACTATTGCACTGCTGCCCCCTGCCCCAGGAGCCAAGAGCTTTTCAGAATGTGCCAGGGCACACAGTGTCTCGGGAGATGAACCATCTCCAAAAGGGATCTACAGAGCCACCATGTTGGACAGAAGACCAAGCAAGTAGTCATTGCTGATGATTGCTGTGGACTTTGAATCTTGCTGTTCTCAAGTACATGAAACTACCCTGACTGAGAATGAAGCAGGCAAAACTTTTTGAGGAGTCCTATTCCCAAACTTCCCAAAAGGGCTCCAGCAGAGATATTTTTTTCCTCTTTTTATTTTTTTTAAAGCCATTATTTAAAACATGAAGACAATCTGTCTGGATTTTTTTTTTTTTTTGTTATGTAGGGATTTTTCCCCCCCCTTACAATGACTGAGGCAGTTACATTCATTCACTGAGGATATGAGACGGCCAGATGTAATTACTCCTTGAAGGTCCATTAATGCCTGTAAATCTACCAAGGCAGGAATAGATATAGACAGTAGTAAAATATTACAGTCCAGACATGGATATAACAGGGGTAATGCAAGCTGTTAACTTCAGGGCTACTCTGAAGGTAAAGAAGTCTCGTTTCTACTGCTATCAACATATGGAAAATGAAGCATTCAGTAAAAATAACCTCTGCCTCCTCACTGTTTTTCCTTTCCCCATCCAAGGCATCAGATATGATCCCTGGATGGGTAAATCCCTGACCGCACAGCTGGGGGCTGCAATGCCACCCCTCACTCACTGGATCTGCACTCTGACCCTTCAAAGGCAGGCAGCTGCAAAGAAGAGGAAGCTGGAACTGCTTGCTGCATCTTTGTATGCTCTTTTAAACTGCAGCACTTTTTAAGCAGATTTAGCCCTGAACCACTTACCCACAGTCATAAGCCTTCTGGAGGCAAAGATAGACTCAGCAGCTATGCCAGTGAGGGACCTACTTTTATCTGGAGCGTTCAAGGTTTTGCATCACAACTGTGTGTGATTCTAACCCATATGTATACTGGAGAAACCAAATTTTTATGGGAAGTAGGATTAAACATCTCTAAAGCCTGGATGCACAATAGCAATCCATTCAGGTAGTAACCTCCTCCCTGGCAAGTTTCAGATACATTAAAAAATTCTGATAAAACATATATATGTATTAGATTATTTCTGGATCTCTACAAAAGACATCAAATATAGGCTTATCTTTCAGACTCTACAACACCTCTAAGACTATCTCATGGTATAATGCCAAAATGGAATTATGTAATCAAGATACAAGTTTCATTTTAAATGCTAAATGAAAAGTTGCACTACAGTAGCCTGCAATTCTGAAAACAATACACACAACTACTAGAAAGATAATAGTGTTTGGTGAGAAGCATTTGGCTAATCTGATTAAACTTAACTTTATTGGTTTTAGGAAATAATATAAATCATTTAAACCTTCTTGGTAAAATAATAGTGATCAACCAAGCACTCTTTGTTGATGGCTGTCTAATCTATAGTTCACAGATGCAAGTCAGCAAAGAAGTAAATTTATTTTTTTAACAAATATCTGTCTGAATATACATTTAAAAAAATATCTGGGAATGTAATCATCTGAATTCTGGCAAATAGTAGGCTAAGATTGATACTTTCCATGTTTAGATAAATATTTGCCACTTCATAAGACTTCTGGCTGACAGTGGTCCTGCACTGTAACAATGATGGATGGTAACTATCTATGTATCTATCCACTGGGAAATATATACTTACCAAATAATAGTCCTGGGACAGGGAAAGAAAGAAAAATGAAAACTCAACAACTTTCCCAAATGACAAAATCTAAACTGTAAAGTCTGGGTTTTTTTACAGCCCCATACTGACATGGGACAAATAGAAAATTTATAAACAATCTCAAAACACATATAGTTTAAGGGTATCTGGTTTTGTAATGATCAGTCTATCAAAGTTTTCTCTTACAGAAAGCATGCTGAGCACAGCAAGCTGTGGGAGGTGGCATGGCAGCTCAAGAGCTTCATGATCCGTATTTTCACATTGCTATAATGTTAAAACTTAAGAGTATGAAAACAAGACCAAATAAGTCTTTCCCTCCAGCCTTGCCCAAAACCTGTTCAGGACACTACAAGAGAAACAGTCAACATCAACAAGCACAGGAGGCAAGACAATGCTGCTATCACATGTATCGCTCAGAAACACATGAGAAAGGAGCAAAAATTTTGGGAAAGCTCTGGTGACCCTATATGTCACTCCGGTACGTTGAACTGTTTATATATAATAAAATAAAAATCTTGGGTACTTTGCATGAGGAGTTATTGTTCAAAAAGTATTGTATGCTAATTGGAAATGGTTTTAATTAGTACAAATTCTTTCATTTTCACTAAAATTAGCAAGTAAACAAAGTGAGAGCTTTTTAATATTTTCAGTGTAACTTGTTAATCATGATATATGATGATAACTAAAAATTATAGTATTACATATGAGAAATATGGACTTTTGATATGTGATATAAAGTCTAGAGCTTTCTTTTTCTTTTTCTATAACTTTGCCCTGAGCTTAGTGTTTGTTGTATAAATTAATGATAGCTATACACAAACAAATAATTTTTTGCTTCAGCTTTGAACCCACAGGTTCTTTGTAAGTATCACTTTAAAGGGTACATGAAGTTTGAAGGTTTTGGACTATTCTAACTCACCAGAAAAAATTATTTATAGTTTCCTCTCCTAAAATTATTTTTGGTCTTATAACTGACTGTTCTTTTTTCTAATTAATGCCAAGAAATCTTCTTAAGTCCTTTGTTTTAATGTGTAAATTATTCTTCAAAGTTTTCTTTTCCACTTATGAAGATTTAAAAAAAAATATCCCTGATATGCATAATGAACCTTTATAATCTTCTGTCAGCTTAATTGAGAAATGGTCATTTTTAACAATAAGCGTGCTTTAGGGAAAGTTGTTCTGAAGTATCACTCTTGAAGAGAGTATGTTTTAGCCCTCTGTCATCTTCTGATTTATCACGGCAATTTAGGTCTTGGATTAATTGTATTAACTTAAAATTTAAAAAAATATTTTAATGTTTCCATAGACTAGACAGTATATCAGTTCTTGTAATGTCACTAGGCATAAATCACAGTTATTCTACATATTTTTAGTATCTGAGCTCGGGAGAGAAAAGCCTATGTGAGTTATTTTAACTAAAATTACTTTAATCTTTACATATTTATTACAAAAAGAGAAAGAAACCCAAGGAACCAGTTCCTTGAAAAGAAAAAAAAAATTAAAAAATTCCTAAACTCTGCTTATTATTCTTTGTGGTATGTAACTATGTTTCTTGGGTAAAAAAGTGTTTTCATAAAGAACTATATATAAAGGATATTTGAACAAGGTCTGTCAGTGGAATAACAACATAAAATAAAATAGAAATTTTTATAGTGTTTTTAAATTGATTTCTTTTTTTAAGAACAAGACGTTGAGTACAAATTTTACCTTTCATCAGTTAAATAACTTTAAAATGTTATTTCTTTATTTATGTTTTCCACTATCTGCTGGTGTCTGGCTGGATTTTTAAGATTACCATTGTAACAACAGCTGCTCATGCACTGGGTGGAGGTACTCTTTGCTGAATAAAAAACTGGCTGGATAGCTGGGCCCAAAGAGTGTTAGTGAATGGAGTTAAGTCCAGTACTGGGGACAGTTGTCTTTAATATCTTTATCAGTGATCTGGACAAGGGGGTTGAGTGCACCCTCAGTAAGTGTAGATGACTAAATTGGGTGAGATTGTTGATCTGCCTGAGGGTAGGAAGGCTCTACAGAGGGATTTGGACTGGGTGGATTGATGGCGTGAGGCTAATTTTATAAGCTTCAACAAGGCCAAGTGCTGAGTCCTGCACTTGAGCCACAACAGGTTGTTTAACCTGGAGAAGAGAAGGCTTAGGGGAGACCTTATTGGGCTCTACAATTACTTGAAAGTAGGTTGTAGAGAGGTGGGTATTGGTCTTTTCTCCCAAGTAACAAGTAATAGGACAAGAGGAAATGGCCCCAAATTGTGCCCAAGGAGGCTTAGATTTGATATTAGGAAAAATTTAGGAAAAATATTAGGTCTTGCTCAGTTCTTTATTCAGATAATGGTTCAATCAGCATTTTGAAAGGAAAATTAGTTTTTATATATATGAGATATACATAGGTTTGTACTTGAACATTAATTTATCTCCATGATCTAAAAAAAGAAAGTCTAGAATTCTCCTAAATGTATCCACCTAGAGATCCACAGAGACTTAGGATACAGGGAAAAATAAAGGTAAATAAAAAGCCAAAGAAATCACGGGTGTTGATGTAAACATACTAGAAATGTGTTTCTTGACACGTCAATGTATAAATCATTAGTCTCAAAGAACTGGTTCACGATAAAACTATTTTTTACTGTTTTACTACAAAAGAAAACAGAACTAATTGATTTACTCT
>NW_010229304.1:7151-10158 GCF_000690775.1 Eurypyga helias
ATGTGTATGTGTGAGTTGTTTTTTTCTGGTTTTATGCCCCCTTGCATCTGCTAAATATTTTGATAGATGCATTCTTTACACTTAAAATTATTTTGAACCTTTTTGCAGACAGACACATCCTGGCTGGCTATACTCTTTTCTCTCTTTTTAATTCAGCTTTTTTACTTTGTACCATCTTTAAAGAAGAATGAAGTTATCCTGAATGGAAACAAACTTGTCTGAATTGGCCATTAAGTACCAACATGATACAAATACAACATCACCGTAATATTTATCATGTCATTACTGCTAAGAAGACTGAACAAAAAAATGTGTAATCTTTGTTCTTTGTAGAAAAGTTAGTTTAAAAGAGGAAAGGGATATTTTTTAGGGGAAAAAAGATCCCAGAAAGAGAGATTTTTCAGCTGTGTTGGGAGTTTTTCTGTGAATACACGTTTGTGTTCTTAAAACTCAAAGTTCTGTTCTCAGATTGACTGTGTAAGAAAAATAACTACAACCATGTTAAAACACATCCAAATACTAGTTAATTTTCCAGTCAAATTTTACCTGAACAATTGGTAACTAACATAACGTAGTAACAGTAATTTTTCCTTAAGCTCCCTAGAACACAAACCCTAACAAGAGCGATCATTCCCAAAAATCTATTGCAACTTATTTTTTGTGCAAAAGTTTCTTTGCTTTGAGTTTATCAGAAGGTCATTTAAGAGGCAGTAAACTGATACAACAAGCCTCAGATCTGAAATTAAGGCTGCAGATAGACCCCCTGTGAGGACTGTAAATGACTTTCAGATAGCTCTGCATAATGTGTGAGGACTGTACATGACTTTCAGATAGCTCTGCATAATAGCTCTGTTATCAGTGGGGTCGCAAAAGTTAGAATAAAATTTGTTGTTCCTGTTGCATGGTTCTGTAAGGAAACATGAAATAAGTTTTACTTGACAATGTATGGTTTATTTTTCCAAGATAACTTAGTGGAGTTTGGAAAAAAAAAGCATCTGCAAATATAAGCCTGATTCTTCCAATTTTGCACTGAGAATAGGTTCTTAACCACACAAAGTATTCACCCTGTAGAATCTGGCTCTATGATGAAGCATAGTTGTCTAGTACACTATCAAAGACAAACATCAATGAGATAGCAAAAAAATTCAGAGAAAGGGAAAAAGTGTTTCTCCAGCAAGTATTAGAGGAAAATAACTAGAGTAAGAGGGCAAACCAAAGTGCAAAAAAATGTGAAATTATTACTTTTCTGTAAGATGCGTCCAAACACTACTAATCAACATTTCAAGTCACTGAAGCCTGGAATAAAGGTTTCATGTTGCTGCGTCCCTGCTGATAGCAACTTCATAGCTCTTTTTGTGGCCCATTTTGTGTCCCTGTCTGTGCATTGCAGGATGTGAAAGTAGGCACTTCCCTGAGAAAATTCAGAAGAAAAATGAAGGAATCGGGGAGTGATCAAGGGAGAGGGACAATTGTTCCTTACGCTGCAAATAAAAGCCAAAATCCAATGGCCAAAATTTTCACATATGTCTAGTAATTTAGATATCTCCATTTTCCAGATTCCTATCAATAATGCCTTGAACTAACCTGAATTAATCTTATATTTTCTGTATGCAAAACCCTTCCTGGCCTTAACAGAGACCACAATGTGATATATAATTCTTTAATTATAAATACTGTGATGATTCTGTTTCCATAATATTGCTTCAGAATATTAAAATAAATTTTTAAAATGAATATATTTAATTAAAATCCTATAATTTTACCATTCTAGACAAATCACTGTAATTAAAACCAAGCCTTATAGCCTTCTAAAGTTGTTTTCTTCTACACAGAATTTAAAACTGGATTCAATAAAAATTAATACCCTGAGTGCATGTGAGTTTAATGAATTAACTCAGTTAAAAAAAAATCACAAACAAAATGAAAACATAACTTTTTTCATGGTTTATATAAACAGTGTTAACATACTACAATCTTGCTTTGCCCCAGAGATGAAGAAAATGAATCAATTTCAAGAAGGTCCATGTAAACACAGCTAGTTTAATGTCAGAACATATATCTAGTCAAAGCAGAAACAATTCAGAAATTCAGAGGCCAAGTTAATTTTTCTCTTAGGATTTATTTATGTTTCTGAACCATCTTCTTGAAATCAATCCTAACCATAAAAGCTCATCAAATATGATATAACAAAAAGAAAATTATAACTATCTCAATTCTGTAATACTCTGATATTAGTATAGTAATATAATATACTATATTATACTATACTATAATATAATATGTAATAGTAATACAATTCTGAGTTTTGTTAGGGGTTTAGTGGGTTGGGGTTTGTTGTTGTTGTTGGTTGGTTGTAGGTTTGAGTTTTTTTGTCTGTGGGTTTTTTTTGTTTGTTTGTTTGTTTTGGGGGGGAGTGGAGGGGTGTGGTGGTGTTCCTTCAAGGATAGCCTCTCATTACATTTTCTGGTATATCTTCCCAGCCACCTGTTTAGTCTTTCTGTCCCTCATATGTATCTTGGTGCCAATTAATTGCTGCTGCAGAGGTGTTAATCGGGTTTATTATGACAGCACCTCCCCTGTGGTAGTCAATGTACACACTAGCATAACGGACAACTGATACCTCACACACCTTGCTATGAAACTAGACTGAAGGAGGACAATGTTATGTAAGAGATGCTACCTTTTTGGGAGCAGTTTCCAAACTTTTGCTGAGGGAAGAAGAGTTTAGTTCAAGTGTGTCACTGAGAGGAAAAGAGCAGGAGTAGTAGATAGACAGATATTGTAGAGAAGAAAATGAAGAGGCCAGGAGAGAGATTAATACAATGGTAAGGAAAGAGTATGAAGGGAGCAGAGAACAGAGGCCAGCTCAAGGTAAAAAAGTACAGTTAAAAGTGATGTTTTCCTGAAGTTCTACCATCCCTGTTCTAGTTATCTCTGCCATTCCGTGGGGTATTTATTCAGCTTTTCCTTATCATGTCTTGAAGTTCCTGGTCTAGAAGAGTGTTGG